>NC_056749.1:217638404-217700904 GCF_019279795.1 Protopterus annectens | reverse complement strand
GAATACTTCCAAGCTATCCAAGACCAGCATAGACAAAACCCCAAAAATTCTGGGGAGCAATTAACTCCCTACTCTACCCCGGTACTAACAATATGCCATGTCCAAACCCAGAAAAAACTCCCTCAGAGCTAGTCTCATTCTGTAATACATACTTAATTGACACCATCGCTAAACTTACTACTACCTTCCCACCTATCAACCCAGACTCACAAGTAATACCATCAGAACATACCCCTTCAAATCATCTACCTATTTTCTCACTATCACCCATTCCACATTTACCATCCAAAAACTTCTTCATAAACTAAAATTATGTACTAATGCCCCAGATAACTTACCTGCAGAATACGTACAACCTGCAGCCTCCTTCATTGCCTACCCCATCAGCATTCTCCTCAATAGGTCCATTCAGGAGTCTTGCATACCCGATTCCTGGAAATAAGCATTTGTCCTCCCTCTTCTTAAAGGTGGCTGCAACCCTGACATATCAAACTTCCATTCTATTGCCATTCTTTCCCCCATCTCTAAAATACTAGAGAAGTGCATTCACATCCAGCTTCTAAGTCACCTGGTAAACACCAACTCATTTCCCCCGGTCAGCATGGCTTTAGGCCCAGAGATAACACCAATACTGCCCTCATTTCCTTCTTAGACACAATAAATAGAGCTCAAGATACAGGCTCCTTTGTCTCTGCCCTCTTTCTTGATTTGTCAAAGGCATTTGACACTATTTCCCACTCACTCCTGCTTACTAAACTCTCTGACCTGGGCCTATTTCCCCCTGCCCCACAATGGTTTACTAACTATCTCAGCAATAGGCAGCAATCTACCATATGGCAGCACTCTCCTTCCCCTTTCATCAATACAAATACAGGCACTCCCCCAAGGTTCAATTTTGGGTCCTCTCCTATTCAGTATATTTCTCAATAACTTTCACACCACTCTGACCCACTGCACTGTCATTCAATATGCTGATGACTCAACTATCATCCGCTCTTCAAAATCTGCCACTGTATTACAGCATCCCACCCAAGAAGCTTTTACCTCCACCAAAACCTGGATGTCTTAGATCCATCTCACCCTTAACCCATCTAAAACAAAACTCTTAATGTTCACCCCTACAAAATCTACCCCTGTTGACAAGTCACTACTCACTGTTCAATCCAAAAGCAACACTATCATTAAAGTTGTCCCTAGTACCAAATTGCTAGGTGTCATTGATGACAAACTAAGTATTGACCTCCACATCTACAGTAACATCAAAAAACCAATCAGAAACTAGGTGCCCTTTATAGGTGCAACTATTTTCTTAGCCTCTCTGCCAAAAAGGCCGTAGGATCATCCTTCCTGCTTTCAACTCTGCTATACGGTGCCCCTGTCATCACCAATCTACAATCCTCCTTAAAAAACTAAATTTGATGCTTGCTACAACAAAGTCACATAATTTGTTACAAATGCTAAATTTTCTACTCACCACTGCTCCTCTCTGCATCATCTAAACTGGTTAGAATACCCTCACCATCTCATTTATCTACAACTAACTACAGCCCACAAGATAATCTATTGACCTGAAACCTGCCCTTCTCTCTCCTCCATACTGACTATGTACCATCCTAACCACCACCTCAGGTCTGCAAACAAAATGCTACTATCTATCAAGAAAACCAAGCTCTCAGACGGTCAAATGTTGTATTCTCATAATCTCTCTAGGTTATGGAATAATCTCCTTCCTTCACTCAGGAATATCAGCAACCCTGGCTCCTTTAAAAAATCCCTCAAATTACATCTCTCCTCCCACTGGCTATGCTCCAGTACCCCAACATATAACCCCAATTCCTAACTTCTCTCTCTGGAGTCTCAACTTTAACTATTCAATTACAAACATCTCCTCTGCTTCTCTCTACCATAATGACCTCTTGCTGTCTCATTAACTTGACTCTTTCTTCCTATAGCCCTGCTGTTACCATCTTTCTACCCTGCAGTCAACCCACTCTACTAAGAATTCTACAGATATATTTATTCTCGTGTTGTTTAAATTCTTGTCATATTTTACTGCCACATTTATACCTAATTGTAAACAGTATCACTGTTTTTGCTATTTATTTTTCTTTAAATGTGAATGTACTGCTTGTATCACTCTGTTCTATGTATTATTATTTTACTTTTGTATGTAACTAATGCAAAGCTTTTCTCCCCGGGCCTCCACTGAAAATGGGCTCTTTATAGGCCCAGTGGACTTTCCCACTTAACAAATGCAAACAATGAATAAATGAACAGTGGGGAAAGTGCAAAATCCTATGCACAACTCTGTAGCAAACTTTCAAAGCAAATGATAGCATCCTGTGATGAATTGGCATTTCATAAGTTAGATATCTGCAGTTTTGCACTAAATGGAAATTATATATATATATATATATATATATATATATATATATATATACACATATACATACACACACACACACTATATATACACACATATATATATATATATATATATATATATATATATATATATATATATATATGTGTGGGGTTGTGCAGGAGGGCTTGCCACTCTGCAAAAACACAGACAAAATTTGTTTTGTTTAGATTTTTCAGTGGTTTTCTATGAAATTAAAATTTGTTACATTTGTAAATGTTTTTGCGGGGGGGGGTTGCGCCCCCTACTAATTATATACACCAACTCTAATGTCACATATCAGTGGGGAAATAGCATAAATGCTTCCCTTGTACAACTTCTATCTTGTCAGTATTTTCTGTGTTGATATTTTAAAGTTTTGATCTAGCTTAGATATTATGCAGTCAGTTTTCTGACTGCTGATTAAATGACGGTTAAATTAAGGAAAGCTACCCCCTATATAAATAGATATAGCTCTAGCTACATATATAGATATCTATATAGATAGGTAGATACAGATTTATATCTATATCAATATAGATAGACAGATACAGATATTTGCACACGTACACATACACACACAAATCATAATTTAAAAAATCTTAAAAGTGCAGGAAAGTGAAATGGAAAATATGCATATACATGTTCCTTGCTACTTCAAAGCACTTGAAAATAAATGACTTTATTTGACCATTTAATGTTGTTGACGTACACACACATACGTGCACAAAACTCACACATTCATTTCATTGTTCCAAGGATGGATAGATTCTATTCATTAACTGCTGCAAAATCCTGAAGAGGTTCCATATGTCAGAAAGAATCATCTGTTAAAACCTTGAATGCATCATTAGGTATAAACCTTCATTAAACTTTAATGTCATTGATATGTTTGTTCTAGATACACAGATGGCAATGTGTTGCTTCAGTTCCACAGGGATAATTCAAAAAATATGTGGAATTTCCTTAGCATTTTTATCTGTAAAAATAAAGATTCATGTGAAGGCACACTGTTCTTCAACAGCAGGAAGGGAGGGCACCAAGTTCCTTTCTGCTAGAGCTAAAATGACTCACAATTTTAAAATATATATTTATATAAATATGCACAGACATATCCATACTGCAGACTTTTCTGGTTGGCCAAATACAGCAGGCAGCAAACAACAAATTTTGTTTCAACATCACTCAAGCTATTGTTCTGTAAAGCTGGTTTTATGGCAGTAAAAAAAAAAAAAAGGCGAGTATTTTGCACTGCAGGGAGACGCTTCAATAGCTATGAGAGGGCTAAATCCTAGAACTGCCCTTTCCTTTCAAATATTTCAAACATGCATATACCTCTGAACCTCTTACTGCAAGGAGTCTTGACAAAGCCTAAAAGTAATTGTGTGTGTGTGTGTGTGTGTGTGTGGGGGGGGGGGGGGTAAAGGCCCAAAAACAGAGACAAATTTTAAATATTGCACTTATAATCATAAAAAAATTGCAGGGATAACAGGATTCATGTTAACATGAAGGTTAAGAAGCCTGAAACTCAAATGTATGTCATTATTTAATTATTTGAATCCTAGGTGATTTAACAGAAAACCCCAAGTTTAAGAGGAATACACAAAAAACTATGAGGTAAAAATCTGAACATTCTGTGAAAATCCTGACAGTGCAGAGATATGAGCATGAAAGTGGTTGAAAGGTGCAGAGTCACCATATGTGCAAGACAGCCGATTATGAAATCAAACCATGAAAAATTCTCATTTGGATCTGTACATCAGTTTTGTTACGAGTACAGTTGCCCTGTATCCTCTGTGCACAAATGTATTTGCAGGACTTTTCATAATTAGTTTTTATTTAGCTTTGACATTTTACAGTTTATGGGGTTCTAGAAGAATCTGAAGCCTTTTTGTCCAATACTGACTGCTGCTTAAGATTTACGGGGTGAGGAGGGATTCATAAAAGCAGCCACAGTGGACAGATTTAATACAATTTATTATGTTTGTCTCTCCTTAGCCGATTCTGTGGGCACATCCGAGTTCTTGAGGGAGCAGCTAGATGGTATATCCGCCAAAATACTTCTGAACTTTATTGGAGGCAATTACACAGTTAGTGCTGACTTCCTGGGTTAGCTCCTCCACACGGATATTCATACCACCACCACAAATACACCATTTAACAAGTTCCAAGGAGTATATACTTAGTTTTGCCTGACAATTCCTTCTACTTCAAGCAAACATATGAGCTACAAATAACCCAAACTTCTCCAACTCATTGGCTAGTTTTGCATAGCAAACCTGATACAAACACTGCCACAGTATCTTTAAAGGTCACTACAAATCCCTCTGTCCCCAAGTGCAGACAACCAGTCCAAAGCCAATGGATAACCAAGGTGACTAGTTCATAGTTTGTTAGGTGCAGTGCCCAAAACCCTCTGTGCCATCTCTTTCAGTATTTGTGAGTCATCAGACTGAAACAACCCCACCCTGTCTCACCCTGGACCTGATAGGAAACAATGCCACAGCACATCAGTAGTCATGTGACATGAACACCATTCGAATGATGACCAAAAGGTGCTTACAGTATTTAGTGTAAGAAGCATACTTAATTTTATAGTCAACGCTTCACAGCTAAATAGAAGTTATAATTTCCATTTCACACTCCTGACATATTGATTCAAAACAAATTATCACAGCTATTAACAAATGCAACATAGGAAAAGTATCAAATGGGAAAAAAATAGTCTTAAAGCAGTTATACTCATGATGCATTTATGAAAATAAAAATAAAATAACATAAAGGCAGCTTCTACCACTGGGCTTAAGGGTGCAGCTCCATCCATTTTTGTGACAAAGCAATATTTCTTAATTGTTTTCACTGATCACTGATTTATTAAATATGAAGCATTAAACTGTCTGGCAGCCTGTTTAGACAGTATTGACCAATGCAAGGCCTACTTAAGAGTTCATCATAAGGGAACTTTCATCAATATCTTGTGTATGCAACATCTCTTTCATAACCTTAAATGAACACAGACATACCATGATTAGCAGAAACTATTAGAGCACACTGTTCACATAATACTCTTGAGTGTCATCTTGTTTGGTGACACTAGTATTTTTCTAAATTACAATCTGGAAATATTATATTAACCATTTTGAAATAACTAGCAGTGCATGAGAAAAAACTATCTGGTTGAATATTGCACTCTATTGTTGCATATATAAGATGTTGAACTACAACTTTTAAAACTGAAATAAACAAGCTGGACAGACCAGGTAAACAGTGTGAGACAAGATCGAGAAAAAAATGTATATCAAAATATTGAGCACAACAATAATCCATTTTATAGACACATAAGATGAAGGAAGAGTAAAAACATGCAACTGATAAACCGTGTAGATTCTCAGACACAAATATATATTTACAAAATCATATGCAGGACAGTTTGGCTCTACAAAGGGGGTTATACATTATCCTGAAAACCATCCAGAAAAAAGGAGGTCATTGTCCCACTGTACTCATCCCTCATTAGACCCATTATAGAATACAACGCCCCATTTGGTATGTACCTCTCAAGACATCTGCAACAACTGGAAAGGCCTCAGAAATACCTCACTAAAAGAATCACAGGCCTAAAGCAGATGCCCTACGCTGACCGCCTTAAAAAACTCCAGCTATACTCTGTCGCATATCGTCTACTCAGAGGCGATCTCTGCTTAACATACAAGGCCATGTCAAACCCAGAGCTGTTGGACATGCTACACTTAAAGAAATCCCAATCCCTCAGAGCTACACGCTCCAGGGATCTAAACCTTGTCATCACAATAAACAAAACATGCTGGAGGGATAGGTTCCTGACCCAGAGACTCCCCAGACTCTGGAATAGATTGCCCATACATGTCAAGCAGAGTGCCTCTTTGGACCTCTTCAAGAGGAACCTTGACGATTGGATGGGAGAAAGGAAATTCACCCCAGGGATCACGTCAGTCGCCCTGCTAGACAGGGGTCCGGGAAAGTAAATAATGTGGGAAGAAATAGCCAGGGAATTGTTTGGCTAGGCTTGTATAGGCCCTAGGGCTGATAGCCTAGTACCAGCCTATGAACCTATGAACCTAGTGACATCCAGGTTACCTCAGATACTGAAATCAAATTAGATTATAAAGAAAAAGAACTATGCAACTTGGATCTAAATAAAGTACAGGGAGGAGATGGGATTAGTAATAATGATTTGATGATACTTCAGTAAGAAATGAGGTTTGGCAACAAACCAATTTGTCCAGGGACATCTTCAGTAGGAGTTAGACAAATATATCAGTGAGAGTTAAGAGGGTGGGGGATGAAAGGGTTAAATGTAAGGAGGGTTGATTGGAAGGAAATGAGGTAAGGGATGGGGAGGGGCTTAAGAGGCTTAGGCAAGACCAGCTGGGTAAGAAATCACATTTTGGCATAGGGTTACCACCTGTCCCACTTTGTGAGGGACAGTCCCTCTTTGGGCAGTTGTGTCCTGCAAAAAAATTGTAAAAATGGCAAATGTCCTGAGATTTTAGGACAAAATGATTTCCTATATTTTATGTAACAGTTGCATAAAATAGTTATTCTATTTCTGAAACACCTAAATGTTATAAGAAACACAATAAGCAACAAAGATGCTACAAGAATAACCTTTTATTTAGGCAAGAAGTTGCAGTTCTGACCTTTCTACTGGCCGTGGGTATGTTTCGGCCTGCAAAATCTGATGTTTGTACCAAAAATGTCACACTTTGGGCATTTGAAAAGGTGGCAACCCTATTTTGGCATGAACTTGCTACTGCAAGCTTAAGTCCTGATGACCTGTAGGTATTGTGGTGGACATGTAGGCCTTGGTTGATGCGTGTATACGTGGAGAGGTACTGCTATTTTTTTTTTTTTTTTGTAGAGTATAGACAGGTCTCGGGGTGGTTTAATGGGTGGTGTTTGGTTGTGGGGTCATTACATTTGTAGTCGGTCAGTCGTCATTACGTTTGGCCAGTAGTGCTGTCATTTTCTAACAGCTGGTTAGCGGTTGATTAAAGGATGCTGTGGTTTTCTGGAGGTGTCGGTGGGAATTTCATGGGATCCTGGCTGTGTGTGGCTAGGTTCTGCTCACCAGAGCTGTCATGGTGGTTGCAGGTTTTCGCAGGACTGCTTCCAGTGCCAAAAACAAGCGTGACGTTGCTGGGGATTCACGTAGCTTGTTGTGGGCAAGGTTTGCCAGATACTGTTAATGGAGCAAATGTCCATATGCTCAAAGTTTACATCTGTGTGCACGAGTTTGATGAGGCACAGCAGGAGAGGTTACTATCATACCTTTCAGCTGTATAGATTCACAGACAGTCCACATCTGGCCTCATATTTTAGTTCCGATTCTCAAGTAGAAGAAAGGATTTCCCTGGCTGCCTGGCATACCTCTCAACTGTCTCAGATTTTCAGAGTCACACCTTTTAACTGTACGGGCTTCACAGGCTGTCCAGATGTTGCTCATATTTTAGTCAGAGTTTCATACAACTACTGTTCCAGCAAATTAAGGGCAATATTGGGGAATGAAGTGAGGAAATGGTGCCAGACATCTTGAGTTGAAACTTCATACACTACAGGAGAGTTATGCTAATGCAAAGCTGGTTCTACCAACTTTCTAAGTGGTAAGAATAGCATTTGAGAACTGTGAATGGCTGCTTTGTTGGTTAAGTGGGGTTGAGATGAATTGCCGGTCACATTGGTAGTGGTGGTGCAACAAATAGTAACGTAAAAGGATTCTTTTTGTGTCTGGGATTTTTCTTTTTTTTCCTTCCAAGGCCGCAGTAGTACATGTTGACATTGCCAGTGAGGGCCGTTACAGCTGTTAAGATTAGTGCAGCAGGGTGGTGTATACTATGTTTTATAGAGGGTTAGTGAAGTCATTACATGCTGGCATACAATCGCATTTCAGGATCAGAGCGGTGAAATTCGTCCTTAGCTTTGGTTTTCGATGGTAGTGAGCAGTTTGTATCAGAAGTGGATTCTGAGGTCATCCACGAACTGTTATGCATGGTAAGTAGCACTTCATTGCTGCTCATGCTCAGTTGCAGCCGTTGAAGTGGTTGGTACTGCTCAAGTCCGCACCTTTCCCACTGTACTGAATTTTACTGATTAGGTAAATAACGGCTTCTGACTGAACGGTTCATGTATACTTTTAAACATAAGTACTAACTACAGTCGGCCTTATACACAAACATGTCCAATTTTGTACCTCACATAGAAAAAGTGGTTTAGAACTATAATCCTAATTATAAACAAAAGCATTAAGTCAGCTACTCTTTCAAGTTGTAAATTCAAATTCAGCATAACATACTGTGCAAAGTTGGTCACTTGGAACCTTGTAAGCAAAATATTGGACTACGTTTTGCATCTAGGAAAGTTAGATTTAAAATACTGCACTTATTTTACCAGATAAATCAGTTTATATGTTTTCCTGATATATTTGTTCATTATCTGAAGATAAAGTTATTAATGAAAGGAATGTTTATAGTTGCAGTGTTTTATACTCTAGTATTTTCAAGTGTTTTTTTTTTTTTTTTGTTCTCTGCCTTGGTCTTTAAATCATTTCTGTGGGTGCACTCATTTATTGCATTTTACTCTCTCTCTTCTTTGTTGGGTTGTTTCAGGTTGTGTGGTGAACTGAGGTTGTTAGGTGGTAGTTTCAGCTGCATTTCAGAAGTGGCATGCCTTCTTCTGAGGAGAGCGATTATAGCGTTCCTCCGACCTTCAGGTACCCAAGGAAAACTGACTGTTCACGGGCTAGTATGGGAGGTGAAGCAATCATTCCGCAGGCTGGGTTGTGTGACAAGCAACAGGAAGGTCTGGGCATGCATGTTAAGCAGTAATAGTCGTGAGGGGGGAGGTTTGGGAGTCTATGGTATTGGCAGCTCTGAAACTAAAGCAGTTAACCTTAAGCATACTTCTCAACTGTACAGATTTCCACAGAATGTCCGGATTTTGCCTCATATTTTGACACATTCTCGTAAAGCTATGGTTTCTTTCAAATCATTGAGGGCTAAGTCAGAAAATGGTGAAATTTGAGTTTCGGAAGTTATACCCTTCAGAAATTCATGCTAACGCCATATCGGTAATCTATTAATTTTTTAAGTTTGTAAGAGCAATATTTAAAAGTGCCTCATTTTTCCATGCCCCTTCTTACCTCATTATTAATGGCTTTGTCCGAATTTCACTTATTCCAAAGATGGAAGTTAAAGTGACATAATATCTGTAGCAGAAAGGGGTAATGTATTCCGCTCAGTTTTTATATATGACTTAGAATAAAATATCAAGGCAATTATGCGAAAAAATGAACCTATAAAATCAGAATCAATATGATTATAACACTTAAAAGATAAATCTGTATGAACAGGTGAGCAAAGTCACCAAGATATTTATATAGGATGCTTCAACAAATAATGTTTAAAGATTATGCAAATTACTTGTCGCATGATTATTGCATCAAATGAGACACTAAGGGAGGATAGCTTTTATTTAGAGTTTACTGAACTTTTTGTAGAGCATATAGACAAACTACATAAAATGTTCATTCCTTGATGGTACATCTAATCACTATACTGGTGAGTGGTTCCATTTGATTCCCTAAACACTAGTGCAAATGACTCGCAGATTGTCACACCAGTTAATTTAGCAATATTATATCTATTGATTATCACCAGATGACTGGGAAGATGCAGAAAGTAAGGTGTCGTGGTGAGGGAAGCCATTCCAGATGGGGGGGAGTCTCTGGGACACAAATTTGTCCTGCTAACAAGTCCTATTGATGCAACAGACCAGGTTGAGGTCTTGCTTGTGGGTTACTCGAGTGCACCTTCTTATTCTACCAGCTTTCAAGGTTTGGGGGGCAATTACTTGAGTGTACTTGGTTATTCTACCAGCTTTCAAGGTTTGTGGGGCAATATTTTCATGCTGTCCCTATTTGGGTTTTTGTTACTCCCTCTACCATTCTTTTGCTGAAAAACAACCACAGGTGGCAAGACAAATCCAAGGAACAAAATATAATCCACTGAGGCACGTTATAATCCACTGAGACAAGTTTTAATTCCTAAAACAAGTTGTGTAAGCACTTTTGTCTTGCTTTTATGAGCAAGACTTCATCAGACAAACAGAACTAATGTAAAATGCAGCTATTTAAAGTGTAGCTGTTTGAAATACCACATGCTAAACATCAATTAGCTTCTAAAAGCAAAAGTACACATATTTAAAAACATTTTAATATAAATACAAATACAAAAAAATAAGCTTGAATTAATAAGCAAGCATGAATAAAACTGACCAACAATAAACATGTACACTGAGGATGACCTAAGTTTAAGAAAATAATATAAAAAACTTTATTTAAAAACTGTACTAAATAATTAATGTGCAAAATGAGCAATTCATTTAAAAGAAATAATCACTAGTAAAATCATATATCCCCTATTACCCAGCCTGTCAGTTAACTAATATAATACAAGAAAATAAAAAAATACAGAGAATGTAAGTATTTCTACTAAGGTTCAGTGATGTAAACAAACAACAAATGTACAGACAAAATGCTCAATTACCTCTGCAGACTCTTCAGTTTTAAAATACAAGACAAAGAACATAAATCATTTAGCCTTGGTACATTATAGGCATTCAATTATATTTTCCATAATAATTTGCACAGTTCTAGCTTAAGGGTGAGGGGGTCCCCCCTAGGATCTTGTTCAATCTGAACAATCACCCTAAACATGAAACCATGCTGAGGGAGTTCTATGAACATGCTTAGCCAGTGCATTCTCCAATTTTAACTTCCTGATGTTGTAAATATGTTCACAGACCCTGTCCTTGAATCTGCGATCAGTCTTACCGATGTAGAAACAAGGGCAGAGGTTACAGGTTGCTAAATAGACCACTCCCTTGGTGGCACAATTAAATCTTTTATTTATGTAGTATTTTCTCCCTCTAATAGAGAAGGTATTATCCATCTCCATAAATCTACACTGGGAGTAACTCTCGCATTTATACATGCCTGGGGTTCTGGCAACTGGAATCCTACCCCTCTCCAACAAACTTTTAAGGTTCTGCCCTCTTCTATAGACAATTCTGGGTCTGGGTTCGGGGATAGAAGTCAAATTTGTATCAGAACTAAGTAAAGTCCAATTTTTATATAAAATTTGTCGTACTAACTTAGCATCGATACTGAATGATGTGATAAAAGTCACCTTGGGTGGGTGTTGCTTTATATGACTGGCTCTGCTCAACTAAAGATGTCAAAGTGTTGGGGGCTGCATGCCTAGTTGAAAGCATTGGACTAAATACTCCATTATTTCTCTTGTATTGGACCTCATATATTATCTCTTCTAAAAGTTGGCTAGGGTACCCCCGTTTCAGAAACATTCCCCTCAAGGTTTGACATTCCACAAAAAAATCATCGGCATCAGAAACCATGCGGACCGCCCTCACCAACTGGCCCTTAACAACAGATTTCTTTTGTTGATAAGGGTGGCTACTGGTGTAATGAAGAAAGGAATTGGAGTAGGTCGATTTTCTGTGACTCTTAGCTTTTAACACTTGGTTCCCTTTGTCGGTCAACTGAGTTGCTCCCAGTGTAGATTTATGGAGGTGGGTAATACCTTCTCCATTAGAGGGAGAAAATACTACATAAATAAAAGATTTAATTGTGCCACCAACGGAGTGGTCTGTAACCTCTGCCTTTGTTTCTACATCGGTAAGACTGATTGCAGATTCAAGGACAGGGTCTGTGAACATATTTACAACATCAGGAAGTTAAAATTGGAGAATGCACTGGCTAGGCATGTGCACGAACACTATCTGCATGGTTTCAAGTTTAGGCTGATTGATCAGACCCCTCACCCTCAAGCTAGAACTGTGCAAATTATTTTGGCAAATAAAATTGAATGCCTGTAATGTACCAGGGCTAAATGATTTATGTTCTTTGTCTTGTATTTTAAAACTGAAGAGTCTGCAGAGGTGATTGAACATTTCTTCTGTACATTTGTTGTTTGTTTACATCACTGAACCTTAGTAGAAATACTTACATTCTCTGTATTTTTTTGTATTATATTAGTTAACTGACAGGCTGGGTAATATGGGGATATATGATTTTACTTGTGGTTAGTTCTTTTAAATGAATTGCTCATTTTGCACATTAATTATTTAGTACAGTTTTTAAACAAAGTTTTTTATATTATTTTCTTAAAATCAGGTCATCCTCAGTGTGCATGTTTATTCTTGGTCAGTTTTATTCATGCTTGCTTATTAATTCAAGCTTATTTATTTAGTATTTGTATTTATATTAAAATGTTTTTAAATATCGGTACTTTTGCTTTTTAGAAGCTAATTGATGTTTAGCATGTGGCATTTCAAACAGCTACACTTTAAATAGCTGCATTTTACATTAGTTCTCTTTGTCTGATGAAGTCTTGCTCAAAGAAGCAAGACGAACACGCTTACACAACTTGTTTTTTTAGGAATTAAAACTTGTCTCAGTGGATTATAACTTGCCTCAGTGGATTATAGTTCCGTGGATTTGTCTTGCCACCTGTGGTTGTTTTTCAACAGTTGTTGCAGTTCTTCTTCTGGCTTTGCCCAGATATGGTTTTGTTGCTTTAAAGGATACATGTTGATACAAGGAGTGATGGACAGCAGAGAACTTCATTGGCTGTGCAGGTGTTATTCAGTTGGTGACCAGAAGAGTCCGTAGGGTAACAGTTGGGGTTATGTACATTTCATTCAGCTGTGACATGGCTGCAGCCTCTCTGGGGTTTCTGCTTGATGTTTTGGGCCATTTGCATAACATGGGGGGGGGGGCTTAGGGCAAATCAGGGAGAGTTGCATTCAGAAAGAGGTTTCTGCTATTTGTGTCTTGGCTTTCATACCCCGTAAGAAACTGCTATATTACAAAGAGCAAGTGGAAGGAAAAGGTGGGTAAACAAGGGGGCGGGGGGGCCTTAAAAACTGTCCTTATACTGAGGCATTGTCATACCATTCGTCTGTATAGATTTTCATAGAATGTTCAGATTTTGAGTCATATTTGGGTTTGTTTTCATAGAGTTCTGGTTTTTGGCTATTAGTGACAAAGCATTGAAGTCTGACATTGGAAAATAATGAGAGACATTTGAGTTTCTCAGTTTATATCATTCAGAGGATACCTCGGCCACTCTTTTGTTTATGGCTTGTTAACACTTACTGATCTAAGAGGTTGAGAAGTATGGGCTTTGTCCACATTACCTGGGCTAGGAGGTTGAGAGGTATGAGTGTTTCTAGAGATTTTCACTTGTGTCTCTGCTTGCAAGCTAAGAGGGAGCAGATGAGTAGAATGTGGTACGCATACTAATGGCATATTAACAGCTTCAACTGGAAAGTTTAAGCAGGATATATAGAATTATATATATATATATATATATATACATATATATATATATATATATATATATATATTTATAAAAATGGGGGGGTAGAAGGGGAGCCCTAACTCATAATGACATTGGAAAGAGTTGATGGGTGGGAATATGGTGGTGGGTCCCCTTGATAGCACTCAGATTTTGGTTTATGGCAGTGCATTAATAGTTTCTTTTCTTTTACAGATCAATGAGGGATGAGCTCACACTGGACATTGTGCCAGCAGCTGGAATGATGGGTAGAGGTCATAAAAGGATGTCCGGAGAGTCACATCAGATGGTGACCTGAAGGTGATGGATGCTGCTTGGCTGGAGTGGTGAGCAAGAAGGGCTCATTTGAACGACCGTTGCATGCTCACTAAGCCATGTCAGGCGTATTGCGGTAGAGAGTAGTATGGAGGCAAGTGAGGCTGAGGTGAGTTAAGAGCAGAGTAGATGGGGTTGTTTAGGGGGAATTTGGAATTGTTCAGAGGTGGGGTGGAGTCTCAATATGATTATGGACTGGATTTTGGGAGCTATGGTAGTTGAGTTGACCTTTCTGTGAAAGGTTAAGCTGAGGGGTTGCTCAGTGGCCAGTGCTACTTTGATTGGATGTGGCACCTGGGGGGCTGGTGGTTAGGAGGAGGAATGTGACTGAGTTCCTCTTTATGGTTAAGTGAAGGGTTAGACGGAGCATTGTAAGGAGGGGAAGGTGGTTCATTGGGATTTGCATTTGTTACAACTGTGACCGGAGGTGTTGGGTTGGGCGGCATAATTTGGCGGGTTGGTTTGGATGGTAGGAAGGAATATTAGATTATTTTAACCGTTTAGTCAACTGGTATTTTTGCTAATTTTATGACAGGGTTTTTGGTTGATGGGGATCCATTTTGGTTTACAATGGATGGGTACACCGTATGATGTTTGGCTTGGTTGTTAGGTTGTTGGTAATTCTGGTAAGAGTGAGGGGGAGCAGCCTGGTCAGGCTGGTGGGCGGAGAAGGAGGACAGGTTTGCCCTCTTCTGTCCCCCTCTTGTGCTTGGAGCTTTATTTCAATAAGTTGGGAAAGGAAAGTGAGCAGTTGGAGGCAATAAGAAACAAATATAAGTCAGCGGAGGTAAGGACTCTGCTTATTTGGTTGGAGGGGTAATTCAGTAAATGGGTTATTGGACACTGCTTCATAAGTAAAGGACTTGGTGGGATGTGTAATTCAATAAATGGTATATGAAGTGAGTTACTGGACCCTGCTTCACAAGTAAAAGACTTGGTGGGATGTGTAATTCAATAAATGGTATATGAAATGAGTTGTTGGGCACTGCTTCATAAGTAAAGGACTTGGTGGGAT
Organism: Protopterus annectens; assembly: GCF_019279795.1. NCBI lineage: Eukaryota > Metazoa > Chordata > Ceratodontiformes > Protopteridae > Protopterus > Protopterus annectens. Next base: position 217,685,759 of record NC_056749.1, on the reverse strand, counting down.
GTGTAATTCAATAAATGGTATATGAAGCGAGTTCTTGGGCACTGCTTTATAAGTAAAGGACTTGGTGGGATGTGTAATTCAATAAATGGTATATGAAGTGAGTTGCTGGACACTGCTTTATAAGTAAAGTAAGTGAGTAGAGGTGTGGACGCTGCTTACTGGGTCAGGAGGAGTAAACTCATGCTCTCCTGATTAACATTACAGGGATGTTTATGCTGTGATTAAAATCAGCTGTACTATGTTCAGTTGTAATTAATAATATTGATTATCAAAGCCATGTTATGGAAGTTTAATTAAGGTCATCAAACATCATTCAGTGTGATGTGTTTTATTGAAGGGGACCGGGACAAATGAGGTTTGGCAACAAACCAATTTGTCCAGGAACATTTTCAGTAGGGGTTAGGCAAATATATCAGTGAGAGGTAAGAGGGTGGAAGGATGAAAGGGTTAAATGTAAGGAGGGTTGATTGGAAGGAAATGAGGTAAGGGATGGGGAGGGGCTTAAGAGGCTTAGGCAAGACCAGCTGGGTAAGGAATCACATTTTGATGTGAACTTGCTGCCCGCCCTCCCTTCCTATCTTTTAGTGGATTGGTGGGGTGGGGTTATTTTATCAGTCTGGGTAGGGCAGAGAAGAGGGACAGTTTTGCCCTGTTCTGTTCCTGCTCTGGTGTCTGGAGCTTTATTTCAATAAGTTGGGAAAGGAAAGTGAGCAGTTGGAGGCAATACGTAATAAATATAAGTCAGAGGAGGTAAGGACTCTGCTTTTTTGGTTGGAGGGGTAATTCAGTAAATGGTATATAAAATGAGTTGTTGGATGCTGCTTCAAAATTAAAGGACTTGGTTGGATATGTAATTCAATAAATGGTATATGAAGTGAGTTGTTGGATGTTGCTTCATAACTAAAGGACTTGGTGGGATGTGTAATTCAATAAATGGTATATGAAGTGAGTTGTTGGATGTTGCTTCATAACTAAAGGACTTGGTGGGATGTGTAATTCAATAAATGGTATATGAAGTGAGTTGTTGGATGTTGCTTCATAACTAAAGGACTTGGTGGGATGTGTAATTCAATAAATTGTATATGAAGTGAGTTGTTGGATGCTGCTTCATAACTAAAGTGAGTAGAGGTATGGACGTTGCTTACTGGGTCAGGATGAGTAAAGTCACTCTGTCCTGATTTACATTACAGGGATGTTTATGCTGTGATTAAAATCAGCTGCACTATGTTCAGTTATAATTAATAATATTGGTTATCAAAGCCATATTATGGAAGTTTAACAAAGGTCGTCAAACGTCATTTGGTGTGATGTCTTTTACTGAAGGGGACCGGGACAAGTTATAATATCTATTATTTACTAGGTTGTATAAATATGGGAAGAATCCTCAAGATTGGTGACCTACACTTGTTAAAACTGTCTTTAAGGGAAAGGGGAACAGGACAAACCCGGAGTCATACAGACCCTTAAGTTTACTTTCATGTTGTGAAAAAAATGGAAAAGGTAATACTAGATATGCCATTGTCAGAACTGGAAAGGTTGGGACTTGAAACTATGTATACAGTGAAAAAAGATCTATTACCACCTGTAACATGATGTTCTATAGCAACATATAGTGATGAATGAAAAAATGTGCTGTAATATAACATATATTTTTAGCTTCAACATTTGGTAGGGTCATACACAAAATACTGATCAACAAATCAAAACAAATGGGTATCGATGTACTCTTGATAAGATGCATAACTGCAGGGCTTTACAAATAGGACATGGCAAGTATCATACATTAATTGGACAGGTGAAATTCTTAGTTACAGTCAGGGTGTCCCACAGGGCTCTGCCCTATGCCCTTACTTGTTTAGATTGTATCTTTCAGATCTATATTTTTCATCTGAGGTGTTCTACAGTCTGTATGCAGATTAATTGAAACTGGGTAATCTGATTACGTGCGTTACAGATAGAGCAGGTCATCAAAAGAACTTGACTAAACTGACCATTTAGGAACATTTATCAAAAACTAAGCATATGAAATTTATGAGACATAAACTGAAAAGTGAATATTTAATATAGCACACAGTGACCGAAACTGTAAATTCATTTAATAACCTGTGTATATGGGTAGATCCAGCTTTGAGTTTTTCTAATTCTAATCATATCAACCAAATGGTTAATGTTAGTTACAGAACTAAAGATTGTATAAAAAAGATTTATAAATTTTTGGAAATCATAAATATTATTGTTTTGTAGTTACATTAAAACGAAACTTGAGTATGAAATAGCAATATGGAAACCTTATAAGAAAACAACCATTATACAACGACCCCCCATTAATATTCAAAAATGTGCATGCTGATTGGTCAGCGTGCACGTTGTAAATCAGAGTTATAGTAATGGAAAAAGGTCCAGTCACCCGGACTTTTTCCATTAGTATAACTCTTTTTTTACAGCAACGGAGAACGCAAGATCTCCGTTGCTTCACACTGTCTCGCTATATTAAACGAATTTAACATAGCGAGACAGCTTTAAAAAAAATCAACGGAGATTCTCCGTTGCTTTTTTTAAAGCTGTCTCGCTATTTTAAACTCCTTTAACATAGCGAGACAGTTTGTAAAAAGCAACGAAGATCTTGCTTTCTCCGTTGCTTTTACCCACAGCTCTGATGTACTGCGTAAGCATACGCATGCGCAGTACATCAGAACTGCCGCAGAATACCAGACAGCTGCGGAAGGGCAGCAAGGAGGCATTATACAATGCCATTATTTAAGAAAAGTAATTATTTTTTCTTAAATAATGTCATTAGATATAATAACCCACTTCTGGGTGTGGTTAATGCTGGATTTACCCACGGTTGTCTTTGTTTGGCCACTCAGGTTTCGCCCTCATGACCAAACCACACCAACCGTGGGTAAATCCAGCATTACCCACACCCAGGCATGGGTTATTGCTATATCAGTAAACTGGAAAGAGTACAGCAGAAATATACCAAGGGCATTCATGAATGTGAAAATTTAAGTTATTATGAGAGACTAAAATATCTGAACTTGTACAGTGTCTCATATAGATATTTAAGATACATTATTGAGGTATATAAGGCATTCAGAGAAAAATTACCTCTAGAAATAGAAATGCTTGGAGTTATCAAAAACAGTACAGGATCATCAGACGACCTATGTAGAAGATTGTATAGGAATAAGAAGTGTACTAATTGGTTCTCTGAAACAGCAGCTGATACATGGAACAAACTATCAAATTATATTAAAGCAAGCACTAGTTTAGATATTTTTAAGCATAACCTGAACACTTACTATGGGAACAACTGTTTTGGTATATTGGCAGACTAGAAGGGCATTAATGCCCGTGCTTGAAATACTTGCATTTATCCTGCATTCTAAACCTCCTTATGGTGTGACATAATTCGAATGCATGGGCATTTACCCAGTTTACTACGAGCTGCTAATACCTATGGGACGTTATGCTTCAAGTGAATTCTTAAATAATAATGTGCCTTATTTTTCATTCTTGATGTACACCTGTGCCTTTCATGCAATATGCATTGTACATTTATTTGTTTTCTTGAAGTCTCTACAGCTTTATACACTTGTGTCGTAGAAGGAAAAGTTTAAGTAACCAGTTACTGGCAGGAAAGGGGGCAACCATTAAGAGCCATTGTTGCAACTTCTTCCATTTGGTCAACCAAACATGTTTTTGCTGTTTAGAGTGCCACTATGGTTACTGGGGTATGGTGGTATTTCTGACATTACTGTTGGAAGCATATTGAAATATATTACTACAGGCAGGGCAGTGGTAGTGATTTCTGCCATTGTGTGCTCTGCTAAAAATAAGCCAAAGTATGCTACACCTACTGTATTTCCTGCATGCCGTTAGTCAAAACACTTCCATTATTGAGCCACCATTTTCTTACTGAGAGTTAAGGGTGGAGTTTCCTCCTCCATCTAATTGTTTGTGTCTTTCGGATTTTCCAGTTTAGGGGTCGCCACAGCGGAACTCTGGGCCGCTAATGATTGGCAGTAGAGTCTTACATGCTGGCTTGCCGGGCCTAACGCACAACCTTCAACGAAGGAACGCCCATTCACGCATGTCGCCACACAGAAGACGCTCTAACTGAGAATACTGTTGAAAAATGTAGAAACAGATAATTGTAGCTATTATTCCTTGCATTTTGGTCAGTTAGACATGCATATTTCCCTCACTACAGTTACATCAATTGGAGAAGAGATCTGATGTCTTTGTTATTGCTAGAAATAGGATAGCTACTTGCTACTGTAGGAGTGATCTAATAGGTTCATAGGTTGGTACTAGGCTATCGGCCCTTGGGCCTATACAAGCCTAGCCATAACAATTAAGCTGGCTATTTCTTCCCACAATATTTACTTCCCTCGACCTCTGTCTAGCAGGTTGACTGACGTGAACCCCGGGGTGAATTTCCTATCTCCTCATCCAATCGTCAAGGTTCCTTTTGAAGAGGGCCAAGGAGGCGCTCTGCTTGACATGTATGGACAGTCTATGCCAGAGTCTAGGAGTCTCTGGGTCAGGTACCTAACCCACCAGCATGTTTTGTTCATTGTGATGACAAGGTTTAGATCCCTGGAGCGTGTGGCTCTTAGAAATTGGGATTTCTTTAAGTGTAGCATGTCCACTCTGGGTTTGAAATGGCCTTGTATGTTAAGTAGAGATTGCCTCTAAGTAGAAAATATGTGACAGAGTATAGCTGCAGTTTTGTTTTAGACGGTCAGCATAGGGCATCTGCTTTAGGCCTGTGATTCTTTTAGTGAGGCATTTCTGCAGCCTTTCCAGTTTTTGCAGATGTCTTGAGAGGTACATATCAAACGGGGTGTTGTGTACTATAATGGGTCTAATGAGGGAGGAGTACAGTGGGACAATGACCTCCTTTTTTCTAGATGAAAAGCCCTTAGTGATGAGGTGTGCTACATAGAAGGATTTCCTGACCATTGTGGCAATGTGGTTATTGAAGATGAGACCACTGTCCACCTGTGTCCCTGTCTCTTATCACACTTTTGGTGTTTAGTGTACTGCCACCTATGTGGTAATTCACAGATGCATGTTTTTCCAAAAGGGGATAACTATACATTTCTTGGCATTGAGCTTGAGCCCATGGCTCTGGTACCCAGCAACTGTTTCTGTAAGGCCCTTTTGTAAAATATCCACATCATTTGGGGATTCAATATGGCTCCCAGTTTGCAGTCATTTGGGAACTTTATTAGCCATTGTCCCTTAGTGTTGGCCTGTACTTCAAAGAAGTACATGTCAAACAACAGTAGTCCCAGGACTGAACCCTGAGGTACTCCACTTGTCTGGAGCTGAATTTGGAGTCGGCTACTTTTACAGTGTGGGTTCTGTCAGTAAGCCAGTTGGCAACCCATTGAGTGATGTAGGGATTAATGCCCAGCTTAGTAAGTTTATCTATGATTCCAGAGTGGGGGATGGTGTTAAAGGCCTTGGCGAGGTTCAGATAGGCTGTGTGGACCACCTTACCCTCGTCCACAGCTCTGGAGACTGATTCAAAGAAGTCAATATGGTTCAGGAGACATGATCGGCCCTTCACGAACCCAAACTGGGTGGGGTCCAGTGTTTGAAGGTTGCCAATGTCTTTGTTTATAAGTTCCATGGCCTTGCAGATAAGGCTTGTCAGACTGATAGGGCGGTAGTTCCCAGGATCCAAGCTGGATTTCCCCTTGTGGCGTGGGATAACTGTAGCTGTGCACCACTCAGTGGGCACGAAGCCTGAAGTCTTTGTCTCTTAAGGCAGGAAGCAATATAGTTGCCTCCCCATTTTAAAGCTGAATGAAATTCATCTATACGTGTTGTAAAGTTAATACTCTTTGTAGCATACAGGCTAGTTTGAAAATTCCAAACATACTCATTAAAGTTCAATTTCTGCATGAATGAAAGACAAGATATAGCAGCTTATATCAAACAGTGAACCATTTAATCCTCTGAATCTTTCTTGATAAACTGGCTATTTTCTTAGTCGAGAGTCTTTGCATCCTTTCCAGTTTTCTAATCTTAGTTAAGTCATTGACACCGAACAATGACCCATACTTAACAAGTGGTCAGACTGTAACTTTAGAGTTACAACAGCATCTGAATGTCTTGATGAAGTTGTGCAAAAGATGTCCTACATTACCAAGCAACATTTCCTAGTTACTGCACTGCACATTTTGGCATAAACGATAAAGAGATATCTGTTAATGCCCTTAGATTTATAACATCAGCAGCCCATATAAAGAGGTACTGCTGACTACGGACAGCACCTATTCAGGCATTTTTTAATTGAAAACAGTATTAGTCTGTACTGTCCACTGAATCAAACAATCCCAAAAAATTACGTAACTTTTTTTTTCTAGGTATGCTACCATAACCGCCTTTTATCATAATCAGCAAATTTACCGTTCCTTGTATAGTCATGCAAGGGAACAGTCAACATAAACATATTAAACAAATAAGGGCTCATGATAGAGTCATACAGCACCATCTGTCATCTTGTATAACTCTACATGTTCTGAACCCCAACCACATCTTTATAAAGATATAAATGTATAAAATGGTATTCAGCTTGACTGATGCTTTCAGAAGATGGAAATGTAGGACAGAATCAATCATTTTCATCAGGTCCAGATATATTTATTCATTTATATAAAATGTGTTTACCAGGGTAGAGCACTGATCACAAATGGCCAATTTCAGTCTCAGCCCTGGAATACAAAGAAAGTTAGAATTTCATGTAGAGTGATAGCAATGATATAATGAAAATACACACAGTATACGATCCACTGCTTCATCTTCATCACTAAGCACAAATCCGATAGCAAGGATATAATGAAAATACACGCAGTATATGATCCACTGCTTTATCTTCATCACTAAGCACAAATCTGATAGCAACGATATAATGAAAATACACACAGTATACGATCCACTGCTTCATCTTCATCACTAAGCACAAATCTGATAGCAACGATATAATGAAAATACACACAGTATACGATCCACTGCTTCATCTTCATCACTAAGACCAAATCCGATAGCAACGATATAATGAAAATACACACAGTAGACGATCCACTGCTTCATCTTCATCACTAAGCACAACTCCGATAGCAAGGATATAATGAAAATACACACAGTATACGATCCACTGCTTCATCTTCATCACTAAGCACAAATCAGATAGCAACGATATAATGAAAATACACACAGTATACGATCCACTGCTTCATCTTCATCAGTAAACACAAATCTGATAGCAAGGATATAATAAAAATACACACAGTATAAGATCCACTGCTTCATCATCACTAAGCACAAATCCGATAGCAAGGATATAATGAAAATACACACAGTATAAGATCCACTGCTTCATCTTCATCACTAAGCACAAATCCGATAGCAAGGATATAATGAAAATACACACAGTATACGATCCACTGCTTCATCTTCATCACTAACCACAAATCCGATAGCAAGGATATAATGAAAATACACACAGTATCACGATCCACTGCTTCATCTTCATCACTAAGCACAAATCCGATAACAAGGATATAATAAAAATATACACAGTCTAAGATCCACTGCTTCATCTTCATCCCTAAGCACAAATTCGATAGCAAGGATATAATGAAAATACACACAGTATCACGATCCACTGCTTCATTCTCATCACTAAACACAAATCCGATAGCAAGTTTATAATGAAAATACATACAGTATACGATCCACTGCTTCATCTTCATCACTAAGCACAAATCGGATAGCAAGGATATAATGAAAATACACAGTATACGATCCACTGCTTCATCTTCATCACTAAGCCCCTGAACACCCTTTTAAAGGCCCCCTTTTGGCAAAAAAATTTAAAGTTCCCCTTTGGGGGTTAAAAAAGCCCTTTTGGATTTTCTTATACAGATATTTATGAGCCTCAGGCACTCTGTAATACCTGTCTGCAAGCAACTGGGCGAGGAGGCAAAGAGTCTGGATTAAGGGAAGCCTCGGAGAAAGCGTCTTGAACAACATCCAAAACAGGAGGTATAGCCAAGGGCCTATGCTGTGGTAAAACAAAAATTCCCTAAGCCTCTTTCGGGAATCTGAGAAATCCTGACCTTCCATTTAAAATGCTCCCTCATAGAATGCAGGGTTTCTGAAAAAGAAAAATCCTCTGGAGGAGAAGCAGAAGGAGTGGAATCCTCTCGTCTGAATCAGAATAAGGAGGAAAATCCTGAATGTCTTCAGCAAGACTCTGAGTAATCTGAAGCCTGCTCCAAACTTTCCACCTCTGGCTCCACCCTAGGCCTCTTATCAGGAGGGGGCATAGAACCTCTGATTAAAGAAATTAAATCTTCTGCCATTTTAAGCATGTGTTTTTTAGGCACAGAACCTGCAGAACTAGGACTGACACCCGTGGAAGGCAAACCAGGCCTGCCTTTGGAAGGAGCCTTAGAGACAGAAGGAGAAGGCCTAACCACCTTAGGCAAGGAAGGGAGAACAGCAACCTGAGAGGCTCCCTCAGCCTGACCTGACTCCTGAAAGGCCACATCTTGCAAAATTAAAGCCTCCCCCTGAGACTCAACTGAAACCTCGGCTGGACCCACAGATTCCACCGTAGTTTCTAAAGAACCGGCGTCCGGAACGGACGACTCATCCTGCCTGGACTTTAAAGATTTTTCTTTGCGCTTCTTAGTGGTAGCGGGCGTCGGAGGATCCGACGGCATATTATAATTACACCGCTTACCGAAGACAAGCCTAGCGCAATCTAACCTACGTTTAATGGTGCGCTTATTAAACCTAGCACAGCGACACCCGACTACGTCGTGCTCAGGTCCCAAACAAGGAATACAAAGAGAGTGGTAATCCCTATGCGGTATCTGTTTCCCACAAGAAATACAATTATTCACTTTTTCTGACATCCGGAATTAACTGAGGCAAGAAAAACAAAATATTCCCCAACGGGTACTTAGCCAACTTGGTTTCGGTCTGAAACTCAGAATACGAAAATTTCAGAATGCCGAGCAGCACTTGCAACGCTGCTTCTGCATCGGACCATGCAGCAAAAAAGACTGAGGATATGACGTCGGTCATGCGCTTTAATACCCTGACGCTCTGATGTCAGATCTGAGCGCCCATGACCGACGTCAGCCTAATACTTTGGTATTCGGGCCGACCGAGGACGGCGGACTACCCATAAGTTATGACTGCAGCAATGTGAGATGAAGAACATCAACCATTATACAACGACCCCCCATTAATATTCAAAAATGTGCACGCTGATTGGTCAGCGTGCACGTTGTAAATCAGAGTTATAGTAATGGAAAAAGGTCCAGTCACCCGGACTTTTTCCATTAGTATAACTCTTACAGCAACGAGAACGCCAAGATCTCCGTTGCTATTCTCTACTATCTCGCTATATTAAGCAATTTAACATAGCGAGACAGCTTTAAAAATCAGCGGAGATTCTCCGTTGCTTTTTAAAGCTGTCTCGCTATTTAAACTCCTTAACATAGCGAGACAGTTTGTAAAAAGCAACAAAGATCTTGCTTTCTCCGTTGCTTTTACCCACAGCTCTGATGTACTGCGTGAAGCATACGCATGCGCAGTACATCAGAACTGCAGAATACCAGACAGCTGCGGAAGGGCAGCAAGGAGATTATACAATGCCATTATTTAAGAAAAGTAATTATTTTTTTCTTAAATAATGTCATTGTATAATAATAACCCACTTCTGGGTGGATACGCTGGATTTACCCACGGTTGTCTTTGTTTGGCCACTCAGGTTTTGCCCTCATGACCAAACCACACCAACTGGGGATAAATCCAGCATTACCCACACCCAGGCGTGGGTTATTGCTATATGAGTAAACTGGAAAGAGTACAGCAGAAATATACCAAGGGCATTCATGAATGTGAAAATTTAAGTTATTATGAGAGACTAAAATATCTGAACTTGTACAGTGTCTCATATAGATATTTAAGATACATTATTGAGGTATATAAGGCATTCAGAGAAAAATTACCTCTAGAAATAGAAATGCTTGGAGTTTTCAAAAACAGTACAGGATCATCAGACGACCTATGTAGAAGATTCTATAGGAATAAGAAGTGTACTAATTGGTTCTCTGAAACAGCAGCTGATACATGGAACAAACTATCAAATTACATTAAAGCAAGCACTAGTTTAGATATTTTTAAGCATAACCTGAACACTTACATAGGTTCATAGGTTCATACTAGGCTATCTGCCCGAGGGCATTTACAAGCCTAGCCCATAGTTTTGTGGCTTACGCCACCCCTTTAGTATGGGGAACTATACCCATTATTTTGCTGTGCCTCTGTCGAGCAGTGACACTGAGGTAATCCCTGGGGTATATCTGCGATCTCCCATCCATTGGTCAAGATTTCTCTTGAACAAGGCCAGCGAGGTGCTCTGCCTCACATATACCGGGATTTTATTCCACAGCATAGGGAGTCTTTGGGTGATGAATCTATCCCTCCAGCACGTCCTATTAATAGCCGTGTCGAGGTTTAAGTCTCCCGCCCTTGTGGCTCTTACGGATCTAGATTTTTTGAGGTGAAGCATATTCATCAAATCTGGGTTTGACATGGCCTTGTATGTTAGGCAAAGGTCACCTCTGAGCAAGCTGTGTGAATGAATAGAGCTGGAGTTCTTTCAGTCGGGCAGCATAGGACAGATGTTTGAGACCCTTTATCCTTTTGGTGAGGAACTTTTGTGGCCTCTCCAGCTGCTGCAAGTGTCGGGTCAGATACATTCTGAATGGGGCATTGTACTCAATCATTGGTCTGATGAGTGATGAGTATAGGAGACTATGACCTCCTTGATCTAGATGAGAATCCTTCATGATAAGGTGGGCAATGTAGAAGGTCTTCCTAACTACTTTAGCTACATGGGTGTCGAATGACAGACTACTATCAACCTGGGTCCCCAGGTCCCTGATAACTTCTTCTGTGCTCAGTGGATTGCCACCTATTTGGTAGCTAGGGGTAAATTTGTTTTTCCCGAAGGGTATGACTATGCATTTTTGGCATTTAACTTTAGGCCATGGCTCTGGCACCAGTTATCCATTTCTGTGAGACCCTTCTGAAGGATATCTGTGTCAGATGTGTTTTCTACTATGGCCAGTTTGCAGTCATCTGCAAACTTTGTCAGCCATAACCCTCCTGTGTTTGCTTGTACTTGGAAAAGTAGATGCCAAACAAGAGTGGGCCCAGGACTGAGCCCTGTGGTACACCACTTGTGACAGGCTTTGAGTCTGACATGGTGCCAGCAACTCTGACCCTGTGGGTTCTGTCACTCAGCCAGTTTGCAACCCATCTTGTGATGTATGGGTTAACATTTAAGCTGATGAGTTTTTCAATGATACCCGGTGGGGTATTGTATCGAAGGCCTTCGCCAGATCGAGGTAGGCTGTATGGACTGCCTTTCCTCATCAATGGCTTTGGTGACTGTTTCAAAAGTCAACCAAGTTTAGAAGGCATGATCTGCCTTTGACAAAGCCAAACTGGGATGGATCCAAAGTCTGCAAATTCCCTATGTCTTTATTTATGAGGTCCATTATGATCCTCTTCATGGCTTTGCAGATAAGGCTTGTCAAGCTAATGGGCGTAATTTCCAGGGTCAGTGGAGGCACCGCCTTTGTGAAGTGGGACCACAGTTGCAGTCGCCACTCCCTGGAGTGCGTATCCAGAGGTAAGACTATGATTAAACAGCTGTCCTAGCTGTGGGTTTAATTCCTCGTTGAGTTGGTGGAGCACACAGCCGGGGACACCATCAGGTCCCATGGATGCTGTGTTTTTTGCTTTGGACTGAGCAGTCTTCACTTGGGCGTTGGGGATGTTTGGGCGGCTGCGATCGCTTGGTATAGATATCTCTCCTTTTGGGGGGGAGGGGGGGGAGAAGTTTGCACTGAACCTGTCAGCCAGTATGTTGGCAATGTCTGTAGGATCAGTAATCTTCACATCATTTTGAACTAGTTCTGAGCATATCTGGGAACAACTGTTTTGGTATATTGGCAGACTAGAAGGGCATTAATGCCCGTGCTTGAAATACTTGCATTTATCCTGCATTCTAAACCTCCTTATGGTGTGACATAATTCGAATGCATGGGCATTTACCCAGTTTACTACGAGCTGCTAATACCTATAGGACGTTATGCTTCAAGTTAATTCTTAAATAATAATGTGCCTTATTTTTCATTCTTGATGTACACCTGTGCCTTTCATGCAATATGCATTGTACATTTATTTGTTTTCTTGAAGTCTCTACAGCTTTATACACTTGTGTCGTAGAAGGAAAAGTTTAAGTAACCAGTTACTGGCAGGAAAGGGGGCAACCATTAAGAGCCATTGTTGCAACTTCTTCCATTTGGTCAACCAAACATGTTTTTGCTGTTTAGAGTGCCACTATGGTTACTGGGGTATGGTGGTATTTCTGACATTATTGTTGGAAGCATATTGAAATATATTACTACAGGCAGGGCAGTGGTAGTGATTTCTGCCATTGTGTGCTCTGCTAAAAATAAGCCAAAGTATGCTACACCTACTGTATTTCCTGCATGCCGTTAGTCAAAACACTTCCATTATTGAGCCACCATTTTCTTACTGAGAGTTAAGGGTGGAGGTTCCTCCTCCATCTAATTGTTTGTGTCTTTCGGCTTTTCCAGTTTAGGGGTCGCCACAGCGGAACTCTGGGCCGCTAATGATTGGCAGTAGAGTCTTACATGCTGGCTTGCCGGGCCTAACGCACAACCTTCAACGAAGGAACGCCCATTCACGCAGGTCGCCACACAGAAGACGCTGTAACTGAGAATACTGTTGAAAAATGTAGAAACAGATAATTGTAGCTATTATTCCTTGCATTTTGGTCAGTTAGACATGCATATTTCCCTCACTACAGTTACAGCAATTGGAGAAGAGATCTGATGTCTTTGTTATTGCTAGAAATAGGATAGCTACTTGCTACTGTAGGAGTGATCTAATAGGTTCATAGGTTGGTACTAGGCTATCGGCCCTTGGGCCTATACAAGCCTAGCCATAACAATTCGCTGGCTATTTCTTCCCACAATATTTATTTCCCTCGACCTCTGTCTAGCAGGTTGACTGACGTGAACCCCGGGGTGAATTTCCTATCTCCCCATCCAATCGTCAAGGTTCCTTTTGAAGAGGGCCAAAGAGGCGCTCTGCTTGACATGTATGGACAGTCTATGCCAGAGTCTAGGGAGTCTCTGGGTCAGGTACCTAACCCACCAGCATGTTTTGTTCATTGTGATGACAAGGTTTAGATCCCTGGAGCGTGTGGCTCTTAGAAATTGGGATTTCTTTAAGTGTAGCATGTCCACTCTGGGTTTCAAATGGCCTTGTATGTTAAGTAGAGATTGCCTCTAAGTAGAAAATATGTGACAGAGTATAGCTGCAGTTTTGTTTTAGACGGTCAGCATAGGGCATCTGCTTTAGGCCTGTGATTCTTTTAGTGAGGTATTTCTGCAGCCTTTCCAGTTTTTGCAGATGTCTTGAGAGGTACATATCAAACGGGGTGTTGTGTACTATAATGGGTCTAATGAGGGAGGAGTACAGTGGGACAATGACCTCCTTTTTTCTAGATGAAAAGCCCTTAGTGATGAGGTGTGCTACATAGAAGGATTTCCTGACCATTGTGGCAATGTGGTTATTGAAGATGAGACCACTGTCCACCTGTGTCCCTGTCTCTTATCACACTTTTGGTGTTTAGTGTACTGCCACCTATGTGGTAATTCACAGATGCATGTTTTTTCCAAAAGGGGATAACTATACATTTCTTGGCATTGAGCTTGAGCCCATGGCTCTGGTACCCAGCAACTGTTTCTGTAAGGCCCTTTTGTAAAATATCCACATCATTTGGGGATTCAATATGGCTCCCAGTTTGCAGTCATTTGGGAACTTTATTAGCCATTGTCCCTTAGTGTTGGCCTGTACTTCAAAGAAGTAGATGTCAAACAACAGTAGTCCCAGGACTGAACCCTGAGGTACTCCACTTGTCTGGAGCTGGATTTGGAGTCGGCTACTTTTACAGTGTGGGTTCTGTCAGTAAGCCAGTTGGCAACCCATTGAGTGATGTAGGGATTAATGCCCAGCTTAGTAAGTTTATCTATGATTCCAGAGTGGGGGATGGTGTTGAAGGCCTTGGCGAGGTTCAGATAGGCTGTGTGGACCACCTTACCCTCGTCCACAGCTCTGGAGACTGATTCAAAGAAGTCAATATGGTTCAGGAGACATGATCGGCCCTTCACGAACCCAAACTGGGTGGGGTCCAGTGTTTGAAGGTTGCCAATGTCTTTGTTTATAAGTTCCATGGCCTTGCAGATCAGGCTTGTCAGACTGATAGGGTGGTAGTTCCCAGGATCCAAGCTGGATTTCCCCTTGTGGAGTGGGATAACTGTAGCTGTGCACCACTCAGTGGGCACGAAGCCTGAAGTCTTTGTCTCTTAAGGCAGGAAGCAATATAGTTGCCTCCCCATTTTAAAGCTGAATGAAATTCATCTATACGTGTTGTAAAGTTAATACTCTTTGTAGCATACAGGCTAGTTTGAAAATTCCAAACATACTCATTAAAGTTCAATTTCTGCATGAATGAAAGACAAGATATAGCAGCTTATATCAAACAGTGAACCATTTAATCCTCTGAATCTTTCTTGATAAACTGGCTATTTTCTTAGTCGAGAGTCTTTGCATCCTTTCCAGTTTTCTAATCTTAGTTAAGTCATTGACACCGAACAATGACCCATACTTAACAAGTGGTCAGACTGTAACTTTAGAGTTACAACAGCATCTGAATGTCTTGATGAAGTTGTGCAAAAGATGTCCTACATTACCAAGCAACATTTCCTAGTTACTGCACTGCACATTTTGGCATAAACGATAAAGAGATATCTGTTAATGCCCTTAGATTTATAACATCAGCAGCCCATATAAAGAGGTACTGCTGACTACGGACAGCACCTATTCAGGCATTTTTTAATTGAAAACAGTATTAGTCTGTACTGTCCACTGAATCAAACAATCCCAAAAAATTACGTAACTTTTTTTTCTAGGTATGCTACCATAACCGCCTTTTATCATAATCAGCAAATTTACCGTTCCTTGTATAGTCATGCAAGGGAACAGTCAACATAAACATATTAAACAAATAAGGGCTCATGATAGAGTATTACAGCACCATCTGTCATCTTGTATAACTCTACATGTTCTGAACCCCAACCACATCTTTATAAAGATATAAATGTATAAACTGGTATTCAGCTTGACTGATGCTTTCAGAAGACGGAAATGTAGGACAGAATCAATCATTTTCATCAGGTCCAGATATATTTATTCATTTATATAAAATGTGTTTACCAGGGTAGAGCACTGATCACAAATGGCCAATTTCAGTCTCAGCCCTGGAATACAAAGAAAGTTAGAATTTCATGTAGAGTGACAGCAATGATATACTGAAAATACACACAGTATACGATCCACTGCTTCATCTTCATCACTAAGCACAAATCCGATAGCAAGGATATAATGAAAATACACGCAGTATATGATCCACTGCTTCATCTTCATCACTAAGCACAAATCCGATAGCAACGATATAATGAAAATACACACAGTATACGATCCACTGCTTCATCTTCATCACTAAGCACAAATCCGATAGCAACGATATAATGAAAATACACACAGTATACGATCCACTGCTTCATCTTCATCACTAAGACCAAATCCGATAGCAACGATATAATGAAAATACACACAGTAGACGATCCACTGCTTCATCTTCATCACTAAGCACAACTCCAATAGCAAGGATATAATGAAAATACACACAGTATACGATCCACTGCTTCATCTTCATCACTAAGCACAAATCAGATAGCAACGATATAATGAAAATACACACAGTATACGATCCACTGCTTCATCTTCATCAGTAAACACAAATCTGATAGCAAGGATATAATAAAAATACACATAGTATAAGATCCACTGCTTCATCTTCATCACTAAGCACAAATCCGATAGCAAGGATATAATGAAAATACACACAGTATAAGATCCACTGCTTCATCTTCATCACTAACCACAAATCCGATAGCAAGGATATAATGAAAATACACACAGTATACGATCCACTGCTTCATCTTCATCACTAAGCACAAATCCGATAGCAAGGATATAATGAAAATACACACAGTATACGATCCACTGCTTCATCTTCATCACTAAGCACAAATCCGATAACAAGGATATAATAAAAATATACACAGTCTAAGATCCACTGCTTCATCTTCATCACTAAGCACAAATTCGATAGCAAGGATATAATGAAAATACACACAGTATACGATCCACTGCTTCATTCTCATCACTAAACACAAATCCGATAGCAAGTTTATAATGAAAATACATACAGTATACGATCCACTGCTTCATCTTCATCACTAAGCACAAATCCGATAGCAAGGATATAATGAAAATACACACAGTATACGATCCACTGCTTCATCTTCATCACTAAGCACAAATCCGATAGCAAGGGTATAATGAAAATACACACAGTATAAGATCTACTGCTTCATCTTCATCACTAAGCACAAATCAGATAGTAAGGATATAATGAAAATACACACAGTCTAAGATCCACTGCTTCATCTTCATCACTAAGCTAAAATCCAATAGCAAGGATATAATGAAAATACACACAGTATAAGATCCACTGCTTCATCTTCATCACTAAGCACAAATCTGATAGCGAGGATATAATGAAAATACATACAGTATACGATCCACTGCTTCATCTTCATCACTAAGCACATATCCGATAGCAAGGATATAATGAAAATACACACAGTATAAGATCTACTGCTTCATCTTCATCACTAAGCACAAATCGGATAGCAAGGATATAATGAAAATGCACATAGTCTAAGATCCACTGCTTCATCTTCATCACTAAGCACAAATCCAATAGCAAGGATATAATGAAAATACACACAGTCTAAAATCCACTGCTTCATCTTCATCACTAAGCACAAATCCAATAGCAAGGATATAATGAAAATACACACAGTATAAGATCCACTGCTTCATCTTCATCACTAAGCATAAATCCGATAGCAAGGATATAATGAAAATACATACAATATACGATTCACTGCTTCATCTTCATCACTAAGCACAAATCACACTGTTATAACAATTCAGTAAGTCAGCTATGTAACAACTACCAGTATAAAGCCTTGCTGATTATGATTAAAGCCTGGATGTACATCTAATGACTATAAGTAATGTCATCTCTAAATCCTTCCCAATATTGTAACTAAAGGTAATAAGCATGTAATTATCCACAGTACTGGCATCATGTCTATGTGGAACTGGTACAACTATGTCCCACCCCCACATCAAAAACATAACATTCTAATAATGACTTCTGAAGTTCTGAAATAAGAAAGAAAGGCATGGGCAGACAGAGATTTAAATCATCAGATCTTTCTCATTAATCTCGTCTAATACGATCTAGTGCCTGAGATACCATTTCTTCTGTTATCCGTATTCATGACACCATATCATCTATATGATTTCTCTCAGAGAAAAAAAATATTTACACAGTAAATCTGCTATGCTCCTTCCACTTAACACAACGGCAATGTCATTTTCAAGAGTGATATTTTTTGTATCCCCTTAGTCTGACTTGTATGTTTAAAGAAAGATGATTTTAGTATCTATTGCATGTAAACCTACGTTGGTTTCATATTTAGATTTTGGCAAACTATACTTTCTTCCTCAGTAAATATTAACATTTCTTATAACTCTCTTCATGACTTGCTGAAGAAAAACTGAAAAAAAAAATTTCCAATAGTGAAACGTCTATTTTATCAACTTTTGGATTCTTTCCTGTACTATCTAGATGGATCTATCCCTAGGATGTTCCCTGTATAGCATGTAGAAAAATTACCTTCATAATTTTATACATTTCCTTGTAAAACCTTTCCTATTACTGACAAACATGATTGGCTTGTAGCTCATGTCCCAAGTCCATTTGTAATATATTTAGTATTAATTTTGATATAATTAACTGAATAAAAAAAATATATAATTTTGTCTCCAGGCTAACATTCTGTTTAACAACCTGCCATTCCCAGGTACAACTGAAATGGTCTGAATTACTAAGTTCTGGGCAAATTTCTGTATTCAGTAAGCTATGGTCTTCTTAGTCCATATTACATCCAATATATCACTTATCCTGGCAGGGTGATCTGATAGCATCCAGCAATTAAAGCTTGTCCAACAAAATTGCATCTTTAGAGCTATTAAAACTGCATCTGTATAGCCTTACCACCAGCAGTAATCAAATTCTCCAAAATCTATTGACTGTCTATCAGAAATATAAACACTACTAGACAACTGCCAATATCTAAGCTACCTCCGGAGGTCAGATGTGTGTAATTTTGCCATGGCAGATGACATAATACTTCCATGTACTCCATTTTTATATATCATTACAATTTATATTATTATTACAGTAATGTATATCATTAGAAAATGATGACACCCTAATGTTAGGCAATGTGAAATGTGTTAACCCATTATCATCAGCAGAACACAATAAATCAGTTTGCTAGCGAGTATAATAGAAAAGTTTCCTTACTGCTGTTGTACTTTTCAATCCTCTTCTGCTACATTGCCCATAGATAACCAAACTGACAGCCTGCAAATGCCTAACTGTCATCACTCAAGTATCACTTACTACAGATTCACCTTCCTAGTGTCACAACAAAGCCTTGATGCTATATCGCAGCAGGCATACCTTGGCTTGCATGCACGTACAACCTCTCAGTATTCACTACCCACACCTATTTTGGCCTGATATTTTGCCCTACATATGGATATTCTTTTCTCTTTGGTGATAAATCTTATTCTGTAGGGTTATACTTATGTAAATAAAGATATAAACTAACAGATACACAGAAACCTCAAATGTTCCTCTCTCCCTCACCAAGAAGACATATTTAAAACCATATATGCTTCAAAATCTACAGACTACTGATTCCTATAATTGATATCTCTTCCTGGACATCCCAGCTGTAACATGACGTGCTAGCCACAGGAAAATATTTAATATTTCATGCCTAACTCTGTGGTCTTCAACAAAAGAATACGAAGAACATGTGAAGGATGTATTTTCTATACAAAGAGAAGCACACAGACATACATAAACACACAGATGAAAAACTCACACACGCACACACACAAACACGCATTTGTCTCAATGAGTACATGCAGTTAAAACTACATATGAGAACCAGTTCCTACAGAAGGCATACTTACAGTTTTATGCTTTTAACATTGTACTCCCTTTCCAGTGGTAGCTTTTCCATTTTCCAGAACATAGACCTGTATTTCTCCTAGCAATTTGCAATACTGAGATGAACAACTTATTAAATTTCACTATGTAATGGCTTGGTCCTAGTCTCATCTCACTAAACCAAAAGGCTCATATAGCTCATTTTCAGGGGTTACAAATATCCATAGAAAGGCGTAGTTCAGTGATTGGGCACATCCTCATCACCCATACTCACTAAGCCCCCACCGCTTCTGGTAGTATGTAGGGGGTTAGCAACAAACTAGTCATTGAAGTCAATGTTTGGACTTAAAAAATCATACTAGACATATAAACGTAGTTCAGAAAAAGAAAAGGTTGTTTATATGAAGCAAGTTAATCTGCAGTCTAACATAAATAAATTCAGCTTTTTCATATTACCTCAGACTTTACTCTAGAATGCAATGCTTTCTAGAGGTCACGTTCTTCCAGGGGATACCAACTGTATTGCCTTTCTTCTTCCTTTTCGTTTAGATGCTTCTCATTCTCAAACGTCACAAACAAATGGGCACTACAGCACTGTATTTGAATTGTCACATGTTTAGCTGTCGGCAATCATGTACATCAGTACCTCCCTAGATGCGCAGTAGCAAATCCTGCCTAATCCCTGAATATTCATGTTGATGTCTTCACCAGACACATGAACATTCATCAGGTATTCGGTACTTACCTCAAGGGGGCACTACAATTGCCTAATGTATTTTGTTTTTTATGTTTTTGCAGGAGGGATGCCCAACCCTGCACACACACCCCCATGGGGGGCTGTGCCCCCCACACCTCCTGCAAATTAAATATACCAAGTCCAAAATCTCACTATATGGAGGAAAAGGGTAAATTGTATGCATGATGTCACCATCAAATCTGCACAAGCATCATCTGAAAATGATATCACGGCCATTTGGCATGTCACTCATGCAAGTGATACCCATGCCATGCCACATCTATGAGAACCACCCGGGGAGGTACAAATGTACAGGATCACCTAGCCATCCACCACTACCACTAATATCCTTGCTTGTTTCTGGGTTAACCTTCTTAAATGGACCATCCACCACTATCTAACTCTTCTAAGCTAGCACATTTAAACAAACCATGTACCACTGTGCTACCATTTACATCCTGCCTGACAAGGTAGTGATTGCTCACTAGGTACTAGACGCACATGGCCAAATAGTGTAGTGTTAATTTAAATTAATCTTGTTCTCATTCAGGTGGTCACTGTAAGTCACAGCCCACAACGTAATACTGATAACACATTTAATTAGGTAGTCAGGGAAAGAAATGAAATGTATGCCCTTTGAGGAGCTCCTCTTTCTCATAGAGAATGAAAAGGTATTTACTACTTTCAGAGCAGCTACACTTACACTAAAGACAGTTGTAATTAAAGTATTGGGGGGTACCTTATGCGGGTGCACACTTGAACAGTATTATTAAGCTATGATGTGACACACCAGTACATACAGCTAGAAATCCATTCACAGACATTTAAGGAAAAAAGTGTGACAGTGCCTCTGCTCTCTACCACTCTTTAGGGTAATGAATGGATCATGATGACATGGCCAAAACAGCAAGTCCCAATGGTCAATCTGATGGAAGCAGTACATGCCACAAAAAAAAGTTGAATCAGGACTGTGATCTCACTACCCACAATGACCTTTGAAAAGAAATAATTAAGTACAGTGACCAACAGGCTGAATACAACAATAATGAAGATAAATACAAGACTATTCAAGCATTCCACTGTTATTTTAAGGTTACAAATCTTAACACTGTCTATCTGGACAAGTCTAAACCCACTCCAGAATGATTCCTTCCAGTCTTCCTGCAATAACCTGTATATTATAAAAAGGGTCTGCCTGTACTCAGTTGTTTGGACCATCTACTGTCATCTTACATATGAAAAGGAAAGTCAGATATACACTCAAAGAAGTTCTGTTATTTGTCACTAGTGTAACTACAATACTGCTTCCTAAACATATAATGTTTGGTCTGCAATTAATTTCCTAGTTGCCTGCCACATCAGAAGTGAACCAGTCCTATTTGGGATGAAGCAAAACTTCACTGAAACGTCTGTGAATAATGTCAAGTGTTTCACTGCTGATTTTACCTCCCCCCTGCATACTTTGACTCATCTAATTACAGCATGCCATATATCCTGCGTATGAAATGGTGTCCTTGGTAACAGTGAGGAAAAACCTTCATAAAGCTCTATACAATATGGGATACTGGGAAACAGGCCTACATGCATATAGCTTCCTCCTCTCTTTGGTCTCTACTTTTCTATACTAAACAATACATAAATGTTAACCGACATAATCTCAAGACAGTTCCCTGCCTTCATGTGAAATAGCTTACGTCACCCATCCAAAGTGGCACTGACAAAACAAACCTTGCGAAATAACAGGATTCATCAATTTCCACACTCAGACAGCCTGTGTGTTCTGCCTATTAAACACGTAAACTACTATAACACAAACCTTTCACACCACAGCCAAAGATCTCCAGATTTGTGCACCTTCCCCAAATTTTCTTTTCATTCTGGTCACCTCAAATTTATGGTACAATGCAATGCACCATTTTTTTTTGTACAGCCTCACATTACTGTCAGTCTTTTCATAAGGCATTTCTAACTAAAACAGTTTTATCACAGAAAACAAAATATGAACAAAGGCAAAGGGTATGATATTTTTGTGGAAAAATCACTAATTTTCTGTTAAATATTAATGAAAGCATTGATGCCATACCTCACAACTGTACAGATTTTCACAGAATGGCCACATTTTTGCCTCGTTTTTGGTCCATTTTTCATAAAATTGTGGTTTTCTTCCAAATTAGTAGCAAATCATTAAAGACTGAAGTTAGAAAATAAAGAGACATTTGAGTTTCAGATGTCGTACCCTTCAGAAATTTCATACTAATGTAAAGCCTGTTATTCTATCAACGTTCTAAGTTTGTAAGAGCAATATTTAAAAAATGTCTCTATTTTTGGGCCTTTGTCCCATCTTACTTATGGCTTTATCCATTTTTCTTGTTCTAAGAGGTTAAGAGGTATGACTGATGCTGAAACACCTTGCTGCAATATGAAACAATATAAACACTTTACAGCAGTGCCTTACTTTTAGTAAAGCAGAAAGTCTGGCATAAAGGTTAAGGTCTTTGCCTCACAGGTAGAAGGTTTGATTCTCACCACTCGTTATTGCCTTATAATAGTCTTCAGACTTATAGGATAATATTTACCTATGAATAAACTGAAATCCGATCATGATTAGTATGATTTATAAAGTGATGTTCACTTGTATGCGCCATTTTCACCTAATCACATAAATAAGTGGACATTTATGCCATAGACTGTTTTTTTCCTGAAATTAACCTGCTTATCAATTACAAAATTTACATGCTTTATTATATCAAGTAGTCAGAATTGGATGTATAATGGCCAGTGTTAATTCTCCATTAGGTTTACTGCTAGGGCAAGTGGAAGTCTGCATTTATTTTGGTATCACATCAATGCTACATTTACCTTTGTAAGCTACACTGCTTTCCTGGCAAATGAACATGACAGATGTGTCACTCAAGTACATTAAACCCAATGCATTCTATTGGTTAACATTCATATGCAGACCATCAGTGACTGACTGCCCCACCAACAGTAACAGCAGTTACCAGATAGGTATACTGGTAGACTTTCACTTCAAGACAAGTGCATATTAGTCTGTTTACTATTTATTATTATTACTTTAGAGGTAAATTAATAATGGTTTCTATGATTCTAAATGTTAACAATAATTTAAGGATGTACAAATATACAAACTGTTCATTTAAGATTACAAAATGCAGAACATATAAAAGAGGAATATTTGGGACAGAGAATTTGAATTCCAATATTATACAATAAATTGTCTTTGCAGACATATTATTCACCATCAATTAAGGCATTTAAGGAAAATTATAACAAATGTATTGGAGATGGGGTTTGTGACCCATCCGTCTGGGGATCTGTGTTCCTAGATGGTCTTCAAGCTTAAGCACTGTGCATTATACATATGAACACACCTCCTCCTCACCTGTATTTGTGAATATCCCTTTGAGTTCAGATTTGCCTGCCTTTCCTGTCTTTTTCTCAAGTGAGCTATTTCCAATTTAAACTCAAATATCCCCAATGCTCACTGTCAGCTCTTTAATTTCTGTAATATTTTAGCTATACTACCTACCAGGGTTTGGAGTTATGAAAGGATTCACTCCTCACTGGCCTAGCATGACCTGAGGTAAAGGCCTTGGGATCAAGTGCATAGGCCAGGAAGCAGTAAATTCTGCATAAATCACAGCTCTGGCAGGTTTTATAGCTGCCACAAATATAGTAAAATAATAAAAGTCAACAAGATCTTTATTAAAATGTTAAAACTCTTGGCACCTCAGTGAAAATCTTTCCAGGCAGTACTAAAACAATACAAAACACACAGGTTTTAAATGTCACACAGTCAGGCTAACCAATAAAAAGAATGAATTCAGCAACTGCCCTGACTTAAGATCATTGCTTAACTTTTTATGGGACAGTGCCTCATACTTCAAAATCAAAATGCTCTTGTTGTATAGTAAAAGTGTTTTAATGGTTGAATGACAACTTGTACAAAATTTTGTTTGCATATGCAAACTAGTTTTCAGACCTTTATAGGAATTACATTTTTCCCCCTACAAAATGGATATGTGCAACATTCTACAGGCAACAGGGATCTATTTTTGATATGTCTGTTTTACTCCTATAGACTTTCCCTGAGATGACACTTAATTTTGACTGTGTAAACCAAACTGCAGAGGTACAATAGGGGTACGCAACACCAACCACAGGAGTAATAATCAGCCATTGAGACCCACGCAGCATTCATTTTTACAAAACTTGTTTTGTAGAAAAAACACAAGGAGTAGGACCCACAAAGGAAAGTATTCCTATGTGACCCCTAAACTTGCATCAAGTTACTTTTTGGTCTACAACATGGTTTTGATCCACAGACCCTTTGATACTCATGCTATAGGCTACAAGGGGGCAAGACCTAATGTGGTCAACAATTGGGTTATTGTGTAACATCTGCCAGTATCTTTTTGGCATATTAACCAATAGAGGTGATAACACACTAAACTTAATCACACTGTTACATGAGACAGCATCTTGATACTAAGTTACGGGAAACTGAAGGGTTAAATATTGAAGGTAATTGGAAATACTTGTTTAAATAACTCATTGTGGACATTTATTCTAAATAAGTACCTTTTAAAATTTATGCTTTTTTTTACTACCAAGAAATGTTAATGCATCTTATGGCTTTCTCATCTTCAATTTAGCTATCACACCATGACAAAACTTTTAAGTCCCCCCACCCCCCCATCTGACTTCAGCAGGACCATTTCTAAATGGCTCAGCCCTAATCAGCCCTTTCATTCTGTAAGTAGATCTTGGGCATCCCCAAGTTAGCCAGGAGCCCTTTACTCCATTGGCCCTTGCCTGGGAAGTCAAATTAGGTCATCTGTTCCCCAACCCCACACTGAGAGATGAATAATAAAGAGCCGGCCAATCTGAAAAGTTCTGTGCAGTGGCCTCACTTTCTCTTTTTCTCGCAACAGACAGCTTGCTAATTTGTGATAGATGCCTGGCCAAGGGAGAGGCATGTATGTTCCCATGAACACCTATCTACACCAACTCAGCAGTGGAAATATAATGCTGGCAGCTTGAAATTTCCCCACCCTCTTCTACAAGAGATAGTTGACCCTCCTATCAATATTACCAATGCAGTGTTTGGACTAAACTACCTCTCCCACAAAGGTGGGCAAGCTGGCATTGGCAGTTCATGTCCATCATCTCCTAGCCAACCTTTCAGGTGCTTGTACTGCTAAGAAGCTTACAGTTTGACTAGACCCTAGTCAAGGGATCGTACCACTACACCAAGGAGGTGGGTTTAATTTTTGCATGTTACTAGTTTTATGATGTTGAAAGGTTCAAGGCTTTAGTGATGAAGGTGAATATCTTATAGGCTACTGAGGAGGGTAATGCCCTTCATCTCAAGGTGAGACCTTACAGGTGCCATTGTATTCATACAATTCCTTTTTAAAGGTATAAATTGATGCACTGAGCTCAATGGAGGGGACGAATTTATTTCACAGTTGTGGAAGCACTTGAGATATGAAGTCTTCATGTTTTATGGTACAGTTGATGTTAATTTGTTTTCCAGCTAAGCATCCTCTTGTGTTAAGGCCACAGGGATCATTCTAGGTAAAGAGGTTCAACTAGAAAGTGGTCCTTTAAAGCTCTGTATATCATGCAGACACACAGGAGTCGTCTAAGAAGACAGTGATATACAAAGAAGAGAAGAGAAGGAGTTGCTGTAGTCATTCATTAAAAGTCAAACCCTGAAGGACTTTGGTTATCTTCCTGTGGAAGCTCTGTACTTCCTACAACTGCAAAGGGTATGCAAGCAGGTTAAAGACCAGGGTGCCACATTTCATAATAGATCTAACAAAACTTGCATCAGAGAGGAATGTTACTTTTCTGAAATGGTTCTCAAACCCACGGTGAATCATTTAGGAGCTCTGGAGATGGGGGAGGTCATGTGTAAATCCAATGAAAGGTCACCATGTACAAGGGATCCAAGATATTTTTCTGTTGTGGTAACTTTTTGCTATTGCTCAATAGTCCACAAAGCTGGTGAAGGATAATGCCAAATGCTAGAATATTACATTTCTTGAAGGCAAATTCATTTCTACTGTACTTCTCATGTGTTGCATTAAGTATTGTTGGAAGGGAGGTGGTTATCAGTGAGTTTAAGGCAATGATGCCAAGTTTGCTGTCATCTCCATATTTGTAAAGCCAAAAATTGGGGTCACTGCTGAGATCCAGGAAAAAAAATGTCAAAAAGGAGTGGCCCTGGGATACAACCTTGAGGAACTCTCTCGGTTACATATCTATGCCAACATGAACTAACATAAGCTTACTAGTACAATTCTTCTGGATCGTAAAAAGGCTTCTGAGACAGCTGACCGCATCCTGATCCTCCATAAATTAGTTTACATTGCAAAATGACAAAGCTCACACAAACATCTCAGATGTATAACCACGAGATGATTTCTACCAATGCAGTAAGGCATCTCAGCACAAAAAAAATGTTTGGGATACAGCATACAGTGCGCAGTAGCAACCCCCACAATGTCATATTAAGATGTTATACACTGAAACACATCGAACAGAATGTTTTGTACCAATCGATTACATGATGCTGTACAAATGCTATGAAACAATGTAAAAAAGGGTGCTTTTTGTGTTGTGCACCCCCCCGTCTTTTTTTCACGGGGAACCCACTTTTATCCTCTCTGAAAAAACATACCCAGAGAAGGTATTATGCTTTAATACAATGCACAGCATTGTGGACATAAAGCAATTAAAGAAGGCTGTGGGACTGAGCAGGAATTGTTGTGATTTAATACTTTCTGTCACTCACATCTGAATGATGTCAAAGTTCCAACATGGCAATGTGTGCTGCTTGTCACAAGTTATCTACTGCTACTGTAATAAAAACAACATTTGGAAACCTATGACCTGCCAAAGCCTGGAGCAGAGTGTCTCGGAATACTGAAACATGAACAATATAAATTTACTGTAGTGGATGTTTCACTAGACTAGAACTGCCAAGGTCATAAAAGAGGGAGAAGGTCTTATTTTTGTTGTCTACATTTTGCCTCTTCTGCCTGTCACTGGGACCTCAGCATAGGTACATTTGGAGATCAGGGTGTATAGGTTTGATCTCACATCAGGGTATCAAGGATCTTGTCTGCCTACAAAAAGCAAATTGTTTTTGAGTGTTTTGAAGCCTCAGAAATGCCACTGTTTTGAGACTGAAAACTCTCTAGGAACTTCTCATACCTTTAAACTGTACAAATTTTCGCAGAATGTCCAGATTTTAGCCTCACATTTTTGGTCCTTTTTTCATAAACTTTTGCTTTTCTGGCAAATTAGTGACAAATCATTAAAGCCAGAAAATAATGACATGCATTTGAGTTTCTGACTTCATACTCTTCAGAAAAATTCATGCTAATGCAAAACCTGTTATTCTATCAACTTTCTAAGTTTGTAAGAGCAATGTTTAAAAATTGTCCCACTTTTCGTTATGGCTTTGTCCAGATTTCTTGCTCTAAGAAGTTGAAAGGTACGTTTTAGATTAATCATGTGTCAACTTAATAACATGATTAATCACAGTGACTCCAGCAATATTTCACAATGTTTTTCTGCACTATACTAGCAGTACATCTAAGGTGGTATCTGCATTACAAACTATGGCAGCATTTTACGAAGTTCCAGAATCCACTCCATAACGATACAGTGACTGCACAGCACTGTAACAGAACTGGGCCCCAAGACTCAAATACCAAGTAAGTTTCCAACCTGGCTTCAGAATATTTCCTGTTTATAAAGTGTCTGAATAAAAGAAAAATTCTTACAGATTTAAAGGAGGGGGTTGTGTTTCTAAATATGGATATTTCTGAAGCCAATGTCTCAAGAACATTACATGATACTGTTCCAAACTCACTGTGAAGACCAAGTCGGATGGAGAAAGCCCTTCTGCTTTTTAAAGTAAGACAATTTGTGAGTTTAGTAAACAGTTAACAGAAAATTCCGAGAATTCTGGTAAAGGTACACATTTATCAGAGAGTTCTGTAAAGTATCTCATTTCATATAAAATAGTTGATTTACCATCACAATGAATCAGCCTTGTATTCCTCGTAGATTAAGTATTATAAGTACCCAAATCTGAATGCATCATTACTTTGCAAATTAAGACTACATTGTAAGTGAAGCATAACTGATTAATTTCACATTCAAAGAACACAGAGGATTAAGACAGACTTTTTGTGCATAACCAACTTATTATGTACTCAGGAACCCCCAGAAGTGAATTTTGATAACCACTTCAGGAAAATGTAACTAGTTGCTTATCATGGGAGAATCCCAATCCTAATTACTATAGTATACAGAGCCCTAGTTAGCCTGAATATATTACTAGTTAGGGAGAGGAAAAAAATAAAAAGAAGTGCTTTAATGGTCTGACAGTTGTAAGGCACTTAGGGCTGTCAAACTGAGCGTGTCCTGTAACAATCTGTACCTCAATCAACTAACAACTTAAGTTGCTAAATACTTCATACTGCCATATTACACTTCTATTTTGTGTCTGTGTGTGCTTACGCATGTATGTGTGTCTATGCATATGCGCATGGCAGTGTGAAGTATATTGCATTTTTAAAGCTGTCAAAATTTTCCTCTGCAGTTATATTCTCTGAAATGTGTAAAACAAAACTTGTTATACACTTATGTAATGTCACAAAAATGCAAAACCGCATGACTTTCTGCAGATTTTGGAAAGTAACCACCTCATTCCATGTGCTACAAGTATTTTTCCTAAATTATAAACACTTAGATTTTGACAAGAACTTTTTTTTTTTACTTTTTTTAGAGAAGGTTAGAAAACGGTGGGCAGTTTGCCATGAAATTATGCATATGTGGCATACAAATGACTCCCTATTGAATTAAGGCACTCAAAATGCTGAATGTAGACAAGTTGAAAAATTAGACTAAAAATGCAGGAAATGAGCAAACCTCAAGCATCGTTCTTCTAGTTTACACTTCTTTTTTGCGTTGGACCAAGCCACCTAACACACCTCTAAACTTCTATATACTAACTTTGAGATCACCATACCTCAAAGAAAAGAGAATATTATGAGAAATGGCCATCTTGAACTTAATGTATTTAAGTCCATTTTTTCGTCCATTTAGTCTCTGTGTTTGGTGATTCGCTTTTCTGAGTCCCAACCTTTCAAATGGTTACCCAAACTAACTGGCTGATTGTTGTCTTGTCTGACTGAATTATAAAAATTGAACAAGCATAGGAATCTGTCAAGTTCTAACCTTACCACGACAAGTGTTGAGGAAAAAATAAACAAAAAACGGAGAAAACTAGTGGTCTTAAAACTTTGTTGATGAACTCAGTCACAATAATTCCCCAAAATCACGGCGTGGGAGGTTGGCATAAAAGTTAAGGTGTTTACCTTACAAACAAAAGGTGCAGGGTTTGATTCTCACATGGGGCAACTGGCTATGCTTAAAATGGTCCACAAGGACAGTTAGCCTAGTACCAATCTATGAACCTATAATCAGGTAGTGTTTTAAAGCAGCAAGCCTTTATATTAAAGTGCAAAGAATGGCACCCTCTCACCTCACTTTAAATGTGCTCCCTGTTGGGAATGGCTCTAGGTCTCCAATGACCCAGAAAAGGATAAATAAGTATTGGCAAAAGAATGAATGAATGGATTAAAGCAATTAAGAGAAAATGGAAATAAAAACATCCTACACCTTAATACAGTTGTACATGAAATCGACATGCAATCTGTTCTTACCTTTAAGCACACCTTACGAAGGATATGGACATATTTGCAAATGACTATCTCAATTCAAAGGTGTTAATGCAGAAAAATATACACAAGCCAAGCTAGGCTTCTAATTCATAACTTAAACTATTCCGTTTTTATGTGAGAATTTATTAAAATGCTTCGGAGGATACTCTGCAATACTGGGCAAAAGAAGGTATGCACTAAAAGCATAATGCAAGTAGTGAATCTGTCTGCAATATGAGTAAAGAAAAAAGGTTCAAATAGCATAGAACATTCACATTATAATTAGTATATAGATTATCATCTGGACTCAAAATATAAACAATTTTGTATGGGATAGCAAAACTGTAAATGGGACAGTTTTTTGATAACTTAATAATAGACTGTTTTACCTGTAACCACTGTCTACTACTATACAAACTACTACGGTCACTTCCAGAGAATGAAACGCTTGTAAAATTTGAACTGTGATGCTAAATGCTTGTGATATATATGTTTAGGACTCACTAAGTGATGCTTATCACACATGGTTTATCTTCATGAGTTAACAGAGCTGTCTCTAGATACTGAAATTAAAAGCAAGAATGTGTACTGTCACTAGCCAGCCAGACATGACTGAAATCTGACATTTTCTGAAATTTCTTAAAAGCTTTGCTGACTGATCCGAAAGAAAACCCTGATTTGAAAGGCAGAAGACAACTGATCTGTGTGATACAGGAGTATGGAGAAGCTATGTTAGATGACAATTACACTGATGAAGTAGAGACTGAACAGTAAACAAAATAAAATTAACTGTTCAAATTAAACCCATCATTTTAATGTTAAGTAATATGGCATCTCTCTGGTGCACCAGGGAATAGTACTGTAGTTTTAATGCATGGCAAAAACTGTCTACCACATTTGTGTCACAAAGTGAGGCCGAGGATAAACAAAATAATCAGGAAAAGTGAGTACGGAAGTCACCAGCAGCAAAGACATTTAGGCAATGGTAGGAACACAGAAGGCCTGCACATCGATAATGAGAAAGGGAGAGAGAGAGACAAATGAAAAAATGATAGCAATTTTATGTCACGCTAATAAAAGAATGAAACAGAGACAGTGACTGCAGTTATGCATTTTATTTTTTTTTATATGAGAAGAACAGATAGCAAATCTAAATAGATATAGATCAATCTCTATAGACGTATACATGTTTACATCTGCACGTGTGTGTGTCTAGGTATAGAGAGATAGAGATAAAGATAATTAGACAGACACATATATATAAGTAAATGGCACGGTATCATTTCTTTGAAGGTAGGTTTGACTGAACAAAGAATGATTTAAAAAATAACTGAAAGCACATTTGACTGTAAAGCAATTTCTTCAAAAGCTATAGATGTCAATACATTTTATTTCTGGATTTGTTTTTGATCATAGGAGTTAATTTGTAGATTTCTGTATTTGTGGGGTAGCACTGATTCATTGTGTGTTTGTGTGTTCTTTATTTTCTTAACAGGTTTGTCAGTTTGTCACCATGATGTCAATGAAGATAAATATATATATATATATATATAAAACACTGAAGGTGGATTTGAGAGCCGGTCTCCCACTTGGAGGTTGGAGGTTGCAGGGGTGCTTGCCCCTTTGCAAAAAAAAAAACTTTTTTATTGTATATATGTTGTACAGAATGTTTCCAATAAAATAGCTTTTCAGTCAAATGGCTTTCACTCCAATGTATTTTCAGTCATTTGCACCAACTTTTCTTTATGCCAGCATGTGTGTGTGTGTGTGTATTTATATAAATACATACATACATACAAATATATATATATATATATATATATATATATATATTAGATTATATGGATCTGTCAGATGACTGACTTTGGAAACTCAAAAAAATAGAGAGCTTCTGAAAACTTGAACATCAAAACGCACACACACACACACACACACACACACACACACACACACACACACACACACACACACACACATCTATCTTTTTGACATTTTTGCAGGAAGGCAAGCACCCCCACATTACCCACAGCCCCTGCATTATATATTCCAACTCTGAGATCGCACTACACTGAGGAAAAGGGTAAATTTCCTGATCCTCACTGTACTGTGATCTCCATTCAAAAGTTTTAAGTTTTCAAAAACTTGATTGTACAGTGTCGACCATATGGAGCTCGAGTATCTGAAAACTCGAACTGATAGGGACCCATATATACACACACACACACACACACATATATATATATATATATATATATATATGTGTATATATATATATATATATATATATATATATATATATATATATATGTATATATATATACACACATATATATATAAATACACACAGGTCCACTGACATTGATAACATCAGCATTCAAACCACTGACAAAGAATATCTGAAACTCAAAATATTGGCAAGATCACTGTTACAGCAGAGAAGGGAATATGCCCATTCCTTGGTATTATGCAACCTCAAAGCTGGTATACATTAATAGCAGGGGGAACAAGGGGGCTTACCCTCCCTTCAAGAAACATTGGTTTTGTATTTCCATATGGTTCTGGGGCATTGGGGCATGCACACTTTCTGTTGATATTTTGAATTTTAGTCTTTTTGTTGTCAGTGTTTAGAATGTGTATATACATATATATATATATATATATATATATATATATATATATATATATATATATATGTGTATATAATATAGTGCAATAAGAATATTCCAAACAGTAGCATTTCAAATGAAATATAATGACCAGAAGTTCAGTTTCGAATGAACAGGATAAACTTCCTAAGCTTTGGGTTAACAGAAAACTCTGCAGCAAAGGCAGCTCCTATTTCAGAACTTTATTAAAAGTATGAGTGATTAGCGCTTTTGTCAATTACTAGAGTTCTTCAGATCAAACAGAAGTAAAACAGTTTTTAAACGCTGTAGGTGGGCATGTACTAGCTGATAAGTATCTCAATCAAACTCTGTGAATTAACTAAAACCTCATAGTTTCTTTTAAATTAAGCAGCATGTATTAATGTAGGTAGTGTTGATAGCTGAAGAAGTTTGTATTAAGGTACACATCTCTCTACTGCATGTTTAGACAGAGAGCTAATTGTATATAATGACCTCAAAGAAGTTTACATTTTAAATGGAGGCAGGGCAAAACTCCTGAATTTTCCTTAGATAACTTGCATTTTCTCCCAGGGAAACAGCTACAGTAAGTAAACCTCAAAACAGCCTACATGAAAAACCTTAGAAATAAAATGAATGCATGAGAGCACCATGCTTTTATAGTGATGTTACCCTGGATAGCTGGCTGTTTCACAGCAAATGCTATGCTTTTTTCCTCTTGCACCAGAAGTACATGCAAAGATACTGTTAGAGCCATTTGAACTCTGATAGCTGTATCAAGAATCCCCATACAGCTGGTTATGGCAGTCTTTGTCATATTTACATGTAACCAAACCTAAGTCGTTAACACTCATGAATCAATGGAAATGTCATTCACAGTGGTCAATTCATCATAAAGGTGGACCCTGACCCCTTCCAAACAGGCTATAGATGAAGACTCAAGCATAAGTACATTTAAACATGTCAGCATTAGAGGCCTATATTAACAACAAGAAAGCCTGGATGCATACATTCATTGTATTATCTGCAGGACACTTTTTACCTATACCAAAAACCGCCAAAAACCAAGAACTGGAACCAATAACAAGAAATCGACCTGGAAGCAGCCACCACAAATTCAACGATAATCCAAGACTTGTTTATTAATAAAACAAACAGATGCCCAAAGCGTACCAACATAAGCACATGTATAGGTTTCTAGCTTTTTCAAGTACAAAACCCAAATTAAAAACATTCAGCTTAAATAATGCCTTGTCCTCGAGTTAAAACAGATTGTACCAATTAAAATTGTAATAATTTGCTAATGGGAAAAAAAATAATTTTAACCTATTCCATTCCCAATGTTTGAATAGCTCACTCCTAAAGGACTGTGTCCTTAACTAAATATATGTCCAGCATATTACCTTATCTGAACATTATTCCAACAGAGTTTCTTGTTTTAAACATACTGAATATACTAACACCATCCAGAAAGAATATATATACATTTTACTTGATTTTTTCTTTTTTCTTTAAATCACTGGATGAGCACATCATAGTTACTTTACTCTTATGAGAGTAGTGATGTCAAGATACAAAATACATGCTTTCAATCATAAACATTAGATGAATAAATCTACCAATATAATGAAAGGCTACCAATGATGACAAGAACTTGTTGAACAATAAAATAAATAGGTGCACCTAACAAGGTGTGGACACCACATTATAGGGAAGAAAAAATCAAGTAAAATGTATATATATTCTTTCTGGATGGTGTTAGTATATTCAGTAAATAAATGGTGCATGCAGATCTGTGTTATAGTGCAGTACCTTTTTGCAAAGAGCAATGCACCTTGTGTCTATATAAAACTAACTAGTTGACAATAAATTCCAAGGAGATTAATAGCATTTTTAAAGGAAATGCAGTAAAATATATCACAAAATACATATTTAAAAAAAATAAATGGATTCAGAAATGCATACCAGCTACACAATTCTTTTGGTAGTAGGACTGCTCAATGCATTATCCTAGCATGATTCAGAGACAGCAATACGGAAGCCTTGTTCCATAGCACTGCACTGGTCTCACTTGTAGAGGACACTTACAAATGCAGTAGTGCAGGGACACAACAAATACAATGGAGCCTTATAATGTTTCCTGGAACTTTTTGCTGGAATTGGAAAAGTGCAATACAGTGAGTCAAAGAATAGTTCCACATTGCTATTTGGGGAGCAAAACGAAAAAGTGTACATTGTTTTTAACAGTGTGCACCTAGTCATCCATATGGAAGCAGTGGGACTGTTAGCACTACAGCAGTTAAGTATAGCAAAACTGTGTGTGTGTGTGTGTGTGTGTGTGTGTGTGTGTGTGTGTGTGTGTGTGTGTGTGTGCGTGCTGTATGGGTTGAGAGGGGGAAGCAAAGGAATGGTTACCTTTAACTGTTCAGTATTTAGTTCAGAAATGTTACATTAAGCTGCTAATAAGCTCTCTCTCCATGTACTTTTAACATGTCTCTGAATTGTGTTATATCACTATTTCATTAGCTTGGCAGTTCAGCATTAACTGAGCTGTGCTAGTCATGATATTTTTATGAATCCTAGATGACACTAATACTAGTAACCACCTAAAGGCATCACCAGCTATCACTGCATCATAAACATTTAAACATACCAGAAAAAAAGTTACCTCAGGTAAGTAAGAAAGTAGTAAACGTTATAATTCTGCTTTATTTAAGTGTGCAAGGAATATTGTCTCCACCCACTGCAGTCCTAAATATTGAGCAGGCTTTCTGTGGGCTAAATTTTCATTGAAACAGATCATTTTTGAAACTGCGGTATCAGCTGAAAGTAACAGAATGCAGCCTTTAGGACTAGCAAAATGCAACATCAGCCTTTAGAAGCACAAATGAATGTAGCCTTAGGGAGCACAAAACACAATCTCAGCTTTTTGATTCAACAACTGAATGCAATCAAAAGTTACTTCTTCAAGTACATAGTTAGTGATAAAATAAGAATATTGTTGAATGTGAAAACTTCCCCAAGTACAGGAAAACTCAAAACAACTGGCTTGATTATTTCAAAGAATGAGAAAAGATAGAAAAAGAAGTACATTTGAATTAGGATAACTTAAATATTTCCTTTCCCACTGAGATGTAGTCCCAGAATAAAAGAAACTAGAGGATAGCGTGACTGTTGTAATGACCAATTTAATGAAGGCACCTGTTATGAGTAACATCAACCTATTTACAGGGATTCCCACTGAGCAAGTGTTCATAATCAACTTGCTGCCGACTCATTTAGCAGGTAGGACATTTATCACGGGGATAATTTCTGTCACAGAGGCAGCCTCACCATTTCAATATCACCAGCTAGTCTTAAGAGCTGTATGCCACATTGCAATCGATAAAAAAAAAAAAAAAAATCAGCTTTACCCTACATATTCCACTGCTGATAAAGCCCCCGTATACTCTCAGTCAAAATCTTACACCCAGTTTGCACATACTTAGCACATCATATTAAGTGTACGACTTTAGGTTATGCAGTCCCTTTATCTCGCTGTATGAAGAAACACAGTTTGTTTTCTGTACTTCCACACTTTTAAGATTTTAAGACACTCCTAACCATTACTTGAAACACAGCCTATACTATATCTTGTTATCCAGAATCAACAATTTGAAAAAGTGCACGCCCATTTCGCACTACCTGGAAAGTAGACCCAATGCATTACACAGAACAAATAAATGGTTTGTGTGTGGGGAGGTAAGGTTGTATTTACCGTCCATGTGGTGTTAACAAGGATACAATGCCACAAGGATCAATAACCATAGAATAAACATTCACAATATTTACAGGTCAAGTGCCTGCCTTTGACAAAGCCAGGTAGTAACTTTGAAGAATAAAAAGATGTCAGTGAAAGTGTCACCACAAGCAAGCAAGGGTTATTCAGAAGAGCGAAGTAACGTACAAAGACATCAATATGAATGTAATATGATCAAGCAATTATGGTCAGAAGCTGTAAGTGGGCTATGTGTGCATAGCTATGCTTCAGGCAATATTTGCTAATGCAGTATGCTTCCCATAAAGGTATTCAATTTTGATCCTTCCAAGTTACCCACAGAAATAGCTATATATCTGCCCACTTAAAAGTCAGATACACAAAGCATGCAAACATAGATTATTAATTAAAATGTTGTGAAAAAAATGGGAGACTACATGGAAAGGGAACCTATTCAAGTAGCTGTCAAAGACTACAAAAAGGAAGAAAGAAAATGATGACCTTATCAAGAAATTGTCATGTATGGCTTCCTCTCAAGTGCTCACTATACCTCCAGATCATGTAAATCAGTTTCTCAATCATAAAACAGTAAAAAATGCAGTTGCTTAAAACAATGACTACATTGTTTATTTTGGGGGTAGGAACCCTAAAACAGGTAGTTTATCCCTGCCGTAGATTTAAGTTTTGGGCGTGCATGTTCATAAAAAGGCACAAATTAAACTTTATTCACCTGTATCCAATGCCATTAATAGGAAGTCCTGCAGTGACCAGTCTGCAGAGCATTGCTAACTTTATCGTTCTATGCTGCCTATGGAATTTGCACATTTAGGAAGCCAGGCTCAACTCACCATAATGCAAGTTATGAACTAGAACATTTATTTATTTGATTGATTATTATTTGTTTACCGGGAAAGTCCAACTGGGCAGCCATGAGGCCCAGGGAAAAGCTCCAAGGAAAATATTTAAGGTAAACAATATTTGCAACAACACATTTTAAATACAGTTTTGTTGAATAAATAACATAATAGTCAGTATAAAATTTTATATTGATATCCAAAAACATTACATTTACAAGTCTTGTATTGAGATGTTATAGATACTAGAGTGGTATACAAGGCAGGTAGGAATAACTCAAAAAATACAACAGACTGGGGTATTAGAGAAGACAAGCATGTTTAAGTGTTAATAGAGAACTATTGATGGAATAGTAATTTGGTTGTGCTAATTAGTACTAGGTATTGTAGCTTAAGAAGTACAGTAAAGTGAGCTATTAGAAGGGGATAAGCAAGTTAAGTGATTAAGTGATTGAAGGGAGGTATACAAAAGGTGATGAAGAGTGTTAGAGAGCTATGTCCTAGATGAGGAACAGGGACAGAGCCAGGAGGTAGACAATACGTCTTTAGTAATAGTTTGAAAGGATGAAG
This sequence comes from Protopterus annectens, assembly GCF_019279795.1. NCBI lineage: Eukaryota > Metazoa > Chordata > Ceratodontiformes > Protopteridae > Protopterus > Protopterus annectens. The sequence continues at coordinate 217,648,082 of NC_056749.1, read as the reverse complement.
GTATATGATAGAGCTGATTGATATAGCAGTTGTATTCCAAGTTCTAGATACATTGTTGGAATTGAGACTGACCCCAGCAGTCCTTTGTGGTTTGCAGTAATAGTAAGCAGTTGTTTAGTATCTGACCAGAGGGGACGATTTGGAAAATACTATTGGAATAGGGGTCTAATTGCAGGGTAGGTGGATGGAGTATGAATGATTTTATAGGTTAACGTAAGCTGCGTATAAGATAGGTGGTGAGGAAGCTCGAGCCAGTTAAGTGCTATTAGTGCTAAACAGTGGTGGGTCCAGTAAGTTTGGTGCAAGCAAATCTGGGGGCTTTGGTATGGCACTGTGAGACTTGTAGGTTGGTCATGAGAGGGACTGTATATAGCAGAGTGAGTAAAAGGTAAGCTTTAGTTAGAGTTATCTTGGCAGAATCTGTAATGAATTTGTTTACCCTATGTATGCCGCCTAGTTTTTGACAGGTTTTCTTGATATTGTTGTTGGTATGTAAATCAAATTTACAAACTTATAAATTTATAAATTTATAAATCAAACTGCTGCAGATTGTCATGCCAAGTAGTTTTGTATGTGGGGTAACTTTAATCATGGTATTATTAAAGAAGGAAATTTAAGATTTTTTTTTTTCATTGAAATTGGATTTTGGAAGAAAAAGAAGCAATTTAGTATTTTGGGGATTTAGAAGCAGGTGATTATCCTATAGCCAACTTTCAACAGCGTTAGAGGTTTCTTGAGTAAATCTCTGAACATGTATTAGGTTGTTGAAAATGCATATTAGGGTAGAATCATCAGTATATTATATGAGGGAAGCTCGCTGAGAACAAGATGGAAAGGAGAAAAAGTGGAGAGCCATTTCCCAGACTGGTAGTCATTAAACCACAGTAATATGGCTTGTGATAGCCTGAGTAAAGATAGTTGGTGAGAGATTAGATTAGAAGCTTTAGAGATATCAAGAAATGTAGAGGAAACAAGTTTGCCTTAGTCTGTGGCTTTGTTAATCGTATATGTGAAAGTTAATAAGGTCACGGTAGCGCTAGGGGTGGGTCTAAAACCATGCTGTGGGGGGGGGGGTGTCAGGAGTTTTTCTGAAGAATATGTTGAAGAATTTGATTGTGAATGCACATTTCCAGAATTTTTGATAAGCAGGATAATATGGTGATAGGTCTGAAATTGGTTATATCAGATGAGGTTCCTCCTTTATGAAGGGGGATGATGAAGAATTGTTTCCATAGAGAAGGAAGGTCTGATTCCTTAATAGATCTGTAAATTAGAAGAGTCACAGGATAGGCTATGAAACTGGCATCCAGCTTCGGGTATTCTTCTGGGACAATATCTACTGAAAGAGAACAGGGTTTCAGTTTAAGAAACAGTGATTTGATGTAGGAGGTTGGGATGGATTTTAGGGTAAAATAGGGGGTGGGTGCTGTCTGAGGACAGGGCAAGTCAGGATTGTTGGGAGGAAGATTTTTAGATCTTTTGATGCTTCTAATAAAGTATATGTTAAACTGAGCAGTTATTTAGAAGGGAGTGTTATTTGGGGCAGGATTAGGAGGGGTGGATGTTTCAAGGTGGAGTATATTATTAACAGAAGACCAGAATTGCTTAGGGATGGATGACTGATTTAGTAAAAGGTTACTGAAGTAGAATTTCTTGACTGTGATAATCTGTCTTAAGTACAGTTATGTAGTTCTTAAAAGTGTTGTAGGTTTTGGGGAGATGTACATTTTAACCATTCATTCCAAGCCCTGTCTCTTTCATACATTAGGTACCTGCACTGAGCAGATAACCAAGGAATAGTGTTATTCTTTATTTTTTTTTCTCTAGTTGGATACAGACTATTACTCTTAATGGCTTTCAGGAAAAGTAAGTTAAATTTGTGTACAGCTTTGTTGAGTGGAATATTTTTCAGGATAGACCAGTTAAAGGAGCTTAAAATTCTGACAAATATATCAGGGTTAAAATTTATGAGGTTATGAGAAGTTCATTAGAAATTGTATGTTAAGATCTAGTGTACAAAGTTTTCTAGGATTGTAGTGTCATTTATTGGGGGATTACAGAGTAGTATATAATATATAGTTGCTTATGGTTATTTGCTTTAAGATGAGAGATGAGGATTTTGATGTTGTGGAATATGGAAACAGGTTTATTGTAGGGTAAGATTTCAAGCCAGTCAGGGTATATTAAAACTACTCTACCACCTGTTTCATGTTCTATCAGTCCAGGTAATATCTTAACCATGGAGTGGTATTTCAGAGTCAAGTATAAGGGGGCTTAATTATGTTTCAGTTATGGCAAGAGCAACTGGTTTATTGTGGGTGATCTAAGCATGGAGTTCTGGAGTTCTGAGATGTTATTACAGGTGCTATGAGTATTTTAGGAAATGAATTTAAGCTGTTTGGGTGTGTTTGAGGTGGATGTATTGGGTTTTGATTTTTTTGGTGATGTTGGTATGGTCCCTGCTTTGGAAGGAGATGATTGGACTAAGTAGGAAGGGGAGTTGAGCGGGTTGAGTTTTGGAGAGTACTAGAACTTAGTAAAGTAGTGCTGGCAACATAAATACATTTAAGAAGTTCCCTAGCTGGGATCCAAACCTCACCTTTGGACCACCATTCTAATTACCCTACTAACTGCACCACTAGGATTAGTGCAGTGGTAAACATACTGCTGTTTCACAGTACAAAATACAGCAGTATACCAGTCATGCTGCTGTTTCACAGAACAAAATGCAGCAGTACACCAATCATGCTAATGTTTCACAGTACACAATGCAGCAGTATACCAATCATGCTGCTGTTTCACAGTACAAAATGCTGCAGTATACCAATCATGCTGCTGGTTCACAGTACAAAATACAGCAGTATACCAAACATGCTGCTGTTTCACAGTACAAAATACAGCAGTATACCAATCATGCTAATGTTTCACAGTACAAAATGCAGCAGTATACCAATCATGCTGCTGTTTCACAGTACAAAATGCAGCAGTATACCAATCATGCTGCTGTTTCACAGTACAAAATGCAGCAGTACACCAATCATGCTACTGTTTCACAGTACAAAATACAGCAGTATACCAATCATGCTGCTGTTTCACAGTACAAAATGCAGCAGTATACCAATCATGTTGCTGTTTCACAGTACAAAATGCAGCAGTATACCAATCATGCTAATGTTTCACAGTACAAAATGCAGCAGTACACCAATCATGCTGCTGTTTCACAGTACAAAATACAGCAGTATACCAATCATGCTGCTTTTTCACAGTACAAAATACAGCAGTATACCAATCATGCTGCTGTTTCCCAGAACAAAATACAGTAGTACACCAATAAGCATTTTATGAGACTCTTGAATTAGTATAATGTGCATATCAGTAGAGCACACATACACTACAGGAATAAAGATGTACATCATCTGAAATCTGTTCCTAGGCACTTCTGAAAATTTATTTACTTCCAATACCGGATATGACAGTGAGGTAAATGATATATAAACTTCACTGATTCTCAAAGCAAAGACTGCATGGAGCAGAAATAACTCACTGTAGTCATGTAGAAGTGTAATACGCGCAGTTACATAAAACATAAGAAAAAAAGTGCTCAGCTTGAACTTGAAACTCCTACACCTTTGAATAGTTTTCATTAATTCATTCTCTAATAACTGCTATATTCTGTTTAGAGTTGTGGGAGAGCTGAAGTCTATTACAGTAATCAAGAGGCAAATATCAGAGGACCAGTCCTGGACAAGATGCCAGTCCACAATAGAATGTATACACAGTCACACTCTACATGCATACTAATGGATAGTTTGGAGGAGCACCTCTGTGAGGCAGATCTGAATTGTGTATCCCAGTACACATAATATTTTTAAATATGCATCCCAGTGGCTAGTCAGAAATGTTGGTCTTAATAATAATAATAATAAAAATGAATGAATCCCTGATCATATTTCTAACAACTGTCTTGCATATCCTGTTTTAGTTTAAGTAACTGTTGTATGTAGTCATGTCAACAAAATAAGCCTGCATATTTACATCCAACAGGCTTGCAAAAATGCATTTTAGGAGCTGCTTGGTTATTCAGGGAGAAAGGATGATAAACGTAAGATTACTCCAAAGTGCATGGGCTCAAGTTGTACACACAGCCTTTTTTCTGGTTTGTTTTTATTTGTCTATCACTTATTAAAATAAAACTAATAATAATTTAGTTAAATGCAAAGATAAAGAACAGCATCGCAGTTAGACTTGTACTGGCCAAAAAAAAAAAAAAAAACTAAAGATGGAATATACGGAGCCCCCTGAACAAGGGTTCAGTCTCACATGACTGAAACAAAAAGGGTGGCTAGTTCCACAGCAAAGGTACAAAGAAAGTAAAATAATGTCTACCTAAGGTTGCAGGTGCCTCACAGGATTAGAGAAAGACAGGATGAAGGCTGTGAAAACAGGTATTCAAAAGAGCGACTTTACCACAGCAGGTAGCCAAAGCAGATCCTTTAACTCAGACATAATATGACAGGTGTGAAAAGCATTATTTAATACCATGGCCACATAATTCTTTACCCACTGAAGGTAAGTGGGGTCGCCACTACAGCCAACTGAATAGACAGAAACCAGTGCATGAAACACTGTAACAAGATATGGAAATGGAATGTGGTGTTTTACCCTGGAAATATTCTTCAGAGGGTAATGAGATTATTTGATAACAGCTGGTGCTTGACCTTCAGTGCCAAAAAGCTGTCAATTATCTCTCCCACTTTTCACACCCATGACACAAGCTTCATTCCATTCTCAGCATTGATGATGAAAAGATGGCATACACCAGTAAAGCATCAGTTTTAGAAGGGCTGAATTTAACTCAGCTAGATTGAGTTCATGTTTATATAGCCTTCTTATGGTCTTCAAGGGTAGTAAAACTGAATTCATGCTGCTCAGAAAGAAAACTAGTTAAATATCATCGGCAGAGCAAACAAACTGAATACCTGTCCACCTTACGCCATTGCCTTAATGGTAGCATATGAGGCACCATAGAAGAAGATCAAGTGCAGGAAGAGGAGAAGGAAATTACTGGCATTGCTTAATTAATTTTGAATTTGTTAATTGGGAAAATTAACTAGTCTAAAGACCATTTTCAACTAAAACCCGAGCTCGGAGGCAACAGATAGAAAAGGCATATGATTTGCCAAAACATATGTACAGAAAATACAAATATACACTAGATCTACAAGAAAACAGGAGTACTAGTAAACCTAATAGCTGCAAGCAAAGACTTCAATGGCCCCAATATAGTTAAAATAAACACCATCATGGTGACAACAGGGGTTTCATGTTGGTAGCACTGTGGGTAGAGGCTGAATAAATCTGCTTAGCATCACATAATAACTGGAATAAAATGAGACAAAGCCGTAATGATAGCATCAGATGGGATGTATCAGACCTCTTATTGTTACAGTGTCAGTGGCTCAACAGAAAGCACATTTGCTGGAATGATGGCTGGAAGATGAGAGAAGCTATGAGTTCTACTCCTACACTAGGTGACTGAATTAATTATCAAATTGCTACCAGGGCAGTGCAAGATTAGGGTGAGATGTTAAACCATCATCAGACTGTCCCATTGCATCATTGTTTGTGTCTTTCGGCTTTTCCCAGTTAGGGGTCGCCACAGCGGAACTCCGGTCCGCTAATGATTGGCAGTTGATTTTTATGTACCGGCTTGCCAGGCCTAACGCACAACCTTCAATGAAGGTACGCCCATTCACGCATGTCTCCATGCAGAAGACACACTAGCTGAGAATCGAACCGGACAACGTCTTACTGTGAGGCGACAACGCTACCGCAGCACCACCACCACTGTCCCATTGCATCATAATGACATAATTTTTCCACAAATTGATACCTCATTTCTTTGAAAAATACACAACCACTATTTTCCCATACAATATCTTTAAAAATAATTTATCTTTATTCAGGGTCATTCCCATTCCCATTTCATTTAAACATCCACTCAGACAAACCAACATTTCCCTCATTCATATTTTGTTCTTAGCAACTACAACAATATTGTTTGTGTATGTCAAAACTACCGGAATCACCATCTCCGTTTGCATCACATACCTGGCATCTTTCAATCTATAAGCTATTTCATTTATTATCACATTTCTTTCCAGTGCAAACAATATTCCAGTTAAAAGGACATTCTTGTCTTATACCAAACGTCATGCATATTTCTTTAATCAGCCACCCATTCACTAACACTCTCGCTCTATTATTTTGATATGCTGACATACACACTTCCTTAATTCTATTATCTATTCCATACTTCTCCATAACATCTCAGAAAGCAGTGTGTCCTATATTATCAAATGCTTTGTTAATATCACCTACCATAAGTTTCACAGCCTTTTTATTTATAATATCATCCACAATTTCTCTCACAATCAGTAAATATTCTTGGCGTCCCTTCCCTTTTATACCACATATACTAACCTCAACCATTCAATAGGTTCATTAACAAAATACGATGTTTGCCAAATGAGTAATTTCCTGTAAATTCCATGCTCTGCACCATCTTGGCCTGATACTGAATCAATATTTCTTTTATGAGTGCATCATCCAATTTTCTAATTTTCTTTTTCATTTTTTTTTCCTTTACTCATTTTGGATTTTTTTTTCTTTTTACTTTCCATTCTCTGTTTTTTTTTTTTACTCATATACATATTTTCCACATACTGTAATACAAAACTCAGTTTGCTTTTGTGCTCTTTTTACCTCTCATTTTATATATTTCATTTCCTTTCATATTTTCCTTTACTATTTTATTCAGATATGCAGATACCACCTCTCTTCTCCCTTGTAAATATTATTTCTACCTAAACGTTGAATGCCTTATTTTTTCTCAATTTCTTTTATATATTTATTTTTCTATATCATAATACCCTTGTATTATGTTCTAAATGAATGCATTTCAATACATTTTCTCTCCCTTTGTTACAACCTCCTGCCATTGGAGAGTAAAAATACTTTTTATACCTCTTTTTAAATTCAGTCCACCATTCATTCTGTTTTTATAATCTTCGTAGTTACATGATTCTTCCATGAATACAATAGTCTCCCCTCTTCAATTCATCCAAGAATCTCTCATTTATTGTTTTTTTTTTTTATTCCCTTTCCTATGTTAATAAACTCCTTTTCTTCCATCATCTCGATCCATATTGCTAAATGGTCTGAAAAACCCATCACAACTGTATCACCATCTGCTACCCTCAAACTGTCCGATAATGTAAAATAATCAATTTCATATCCAAGTGCCCCCCCTTTATAAGTCCACTGACTTTTGTTCCACACAGTTAATTTACATGTTATCATTTCTAGTATATTTTATATCTTTTCCTTTATTTTTATGTGTTTCCCTTAAATCACAATTAAAAAGTCCCCTGTAAGTATACTATTTTATATTAACCACCACATAATGTAATATGTGGTGAAATAGATTCTCTCTTTCCTTGCTAGTTATATGTACATGCTATACTTCTAGAAACGTGGTCTCTCCTCCTCACACCCACAACAGGTAACCTCCCAAATCCTTACTACCTCACCAATGCTGCGTCTAGTATTTTCACTTTTTTTCTTCTTTTTTACACAACTACCCAACAACAATGTTCACTTCCTAAGTTCCATATTATATTTCCAGCCACACATTTTTCTGTTTGCATTCTTTCTTCACTTGTCAGGAGTCTTATATCCTCTAAAGTTATTGCTTTTCCTCTTTTACGTTTTGGGGGAAATATTTTTAAATTTTCATTTTCTTATTTTTACTCTTTCCTCAAGTGACTATTTTTCCTTGGCATATGTACAAATAACTCATGATCCTCAGAATCAGATTTTTCATTGGCTAAACTTCAAATACTAGTATCAATCCAGTTTCCTGACCTCTCTTCCTGCATGCACGCTCTGTTCTCATTTCCATCCCATATTTCTTCTTCTACAGTTTCTTCTTTATCTATTTCATTGTCTCCCCAGCATCTTGTTGTTCTTTCTCATGTATGTTTTCTTTCACTTACCCTACCTTTTAGCATTATTTACCAGCTTCCTTTGACACTCTATCCAAAGGTGCCCCTTTTTGTTTTACACAATTTGCATTCAGGCACACACCTTCTTGCTGTATGTCCTTTTGTCCCACACTGGTTACACTGTACCTTGTCACACATTAATTCAATGAGAAAAGTCACCACAAAAGAAACATTAGGTTGGTCAGCATATCTTAATGGCCTTCTATGATCAGCCATACAAATAAAACTTGGCAAGTGTTTCACCACATTTTTTTTTTCACATTTCAAAACAGCTTCCAACTTTCACTTTCCATTCCATAAGTTTCTCTCAGCTCTTTCACAATATTATCAACAGTTTCACAAAGGCCCTGCATGCACGTATTTACAACACCTTCTTCCAGTTCATCATTTCTAAACTGCAAAGTAACATTTTTTTTTAACATTTAAGATACAACCAGAAAACAAATAATTGTTCCACAGATGAATGTCCTCCTTTAATCAGTCCATCAGTTTCAAATGTTCAGTCACAAAAGTCTCTGTCCCAATATTTATAAAAGACCAAATTTCTTGAGCTTTATAACCCAGAACAGTTATCAAATCATCCCATATATAACATCTGCCTATTACAGAGTCCTTTTTCGTTCTTATACTCACACTTGGTCTTGTTTTTAGAAACAGTTTTACTTTCTGTTTGTTCCTGCTCTCCTTTTTGTTTCTGCTGTCACTGCTGTATATGTTTATGTTAATGCATTATCTGCTGCCACAAAACCAGGCCCATTCTCAGTTTGTTGTTCTTTTCCTTTTTAACGTTGCACTGTATAAGTTTTAACAGCTGCATTCTCTGTTGCCACATTACATTACCATCCTCAGCACTTCTGACAAACTTATCTGACATTTCACCCCATGAAAGAGCAGAACTGTCACTTGTTGGATCATCCTGCTTCATGACTTTTAACAGAACATCATCTTCTGTAAACCCTTTTCATGCCAGTTCTATGCATCTCTAACATACTTGTCTACTTTCATCTCCATGGAAACAGCTAAACACTGCACATTTGTAACATCCACTGCACAGGAATCTTTATTGACATTCTTGAGCTCCATAATGAACAGATTTTTCAAAATTTCACCTTCCATCTCTTAACTCTCCATAGCTTTTCTCTCCTCCTCCATGTTGTTGCTTCCCTTAGGCATTTCCTTGCAGCTGTAGAAGCCCTTTGGTGCCATCTGGCAGTTCCAATGAATAGGGGAACTTCTCTGATGCCCTAGCTAAATTTCTCGTAGTTACTATGAATACTACCTTGGGTCTCCCCTGAAACTGGTTATTAGCCTAGAGGGAGCCTAGAGGTAGTCCATAAATAGCAAATAAATAAAGAAGAGTTTCCAAATTAGATACTGTTCTATATGTACTCACTCGTTTATGTATTTGACATTTGTTAACAGGGTTAGTCCATCTGAGCTTATGCCCTTTTTCAGTGGAAACCTGAGGAGAAAATCTCCAAAATGAAGGCTTATACAAAAATTTTAAAAAATTAGATTTAAAGGAAAAGTAATACAAGTAAAACATTTGTGGTAGAGAAGTATAAAATACATAATATTACAGAGTACAATGCCCCTTTTAGTATGTACCTCA
>NC_056749.1:217613404-217633404 GCF_019279795.1 Protopterus annectens | reverse complement strand
AGGAGTTGGCCAAGTTTGCCTATCCTTAGAGGTATTCCTGAACCTCAGATTCTTTTCTAAATGTCTCTAATAAAATGACTGTAATTATGCATGACTTCTGAAGGTAGCAGCTGTAAATGTTCATTTATTTTACTGAATAATATGCATGATGGTTACATTAAGTTTCTCTATGTTTCTGAGATACATTGCTGCCAAAGAAGGGGTTATTCTGATGTCATTTAGAACTGGAAGCATCCACATGTTTACTTGTCTATCCTCAGCTACAGTACTTACCCAGACCTCACTCCCATAAGAATTGTTGTTGGACGCTACTATCTGGACCTGCTAGGGCAGTACTGTACTGCAAGAAAGATATACTTATAAACATTTAATAGCTGTGGCCATGCATGTTAGCAAAGAACTGTGTCGGTCACAAACTCAGGTAATGAAAATGTTTTATACAGTGGGTGCTGTGTGTTGTTTGTAATAAACTTGGAGGGACAACTAGATGAAGAGAAAAGCAGTGGACAATATATTTGATGGGTAAGAGGCTGACTTTAAAGATGTTTATTTTCATAAAAAATGTTTTAGATATTGGTGTTCATGGGGGGGAGATGTATTACTTTTGGTAAGATTGAAGCAGTATTTATTTCACAACTGAAGTAGCCTGTCTGTCTGTACTTGTGAGTGTGGGCATATATGTGAAGGTCAAGCCACTGTATTTTGCAGACCTTGTGTGGAATACAGCACAACTTGTAAAGAAAAGATAAACAACCAGTATTTAATGGTGTGCATAAACAAATCTGCATTACACAATTGAACAAATCCTGATTTCAGCATGAAGTAAGTATAGAAACATGGGCAGGTGCAGGGACTAGATTGTACAGTGATATCATCTATGGCATTTCATCACACAGGCTACATCAACCAGTTAACACATGAGAATGATCATGAGCCAGGTCTGTAAGCACAATTTCAGATTTGAATGGAATATTTTCCATTGGGCTATATTTATATTACAGATACCTTCATTAACTCTATACTGAAAATCTAATCCTAGTGATTCAAAGATGGTCTAAAACTGTATCTTCACTCACACAAAAATCAAAATTAATAAGCAGATAACCATTTAGGCACCCATGTTTTACAACCCATTCCAAGTATGACAATCTACCCATCATGTCACAACGGCTCCTGTCTGGTCTGTCTAGCCCAGTTTCTAGTTCAATTCCTGTCACTAGTTACTGCTGAGGGTATCAAACCTATGCTGTCAAGATCAAACCACCAGAGTTAGGATCAAAAATGGTTATGGGATTAGGTAGGGTACAGAGCAGTTGGAAAGTTCTGACAGTATTAAGCATGCAAAAAACACATAATAAATGCATTCACCTCTGTACCCGCTATGAGAGGAGAACATGGACTTGCTACTGGTCATCCAAAACAACTTTTAACCAGGACTGAGAGATGAAATTTAAGTTATCACCTGAAGAGGACATGAGAAAGGTCAGAATGATTACTGGGTAGTAGACTGAGCCAAACTTTTGATGGTTTTATATTAGAAAATACTTTTAACAAGTTTTGATTTTGCTCTTAAGGTTACCAATCAACAGTTTGTACCAGGATGGCCACTGACCACAAGTGAAATCAGAAACAAGAAAATTACCAATGTATTATTTAAGCATACTCTTTTACATCCAAGGGTGTCTTTCAAGTTTATTATTATTGATAAAATTAGAGCACCAAGATCCAATAAAATGGGATGGCATGATATTTTAAATAAAAAAGTGAGGAAATGGATTATTAAACTTGGGGGTTTATTCCCTCCTGGACTTAGCGAGCATTTATAACCATTGGTATTATCTGATTGAATTAACACTACATAAGGAGTGAATTGTATTTTGCTTACTTCACACTGAGGAAGGCATTGTAACTTATTGCCGGAACCGGTTTGTGCACTCATTCTACCTGATTGATATGTTGCTTGCACTATCATCAGATTAAAGAAATTCGGATGCTACATCTGCTGGTCTAATTTTTCTTTTGGATTATTATCTGTCCAGCCCAAGAAATGTACAGACTTTGTAAAAGGCAGATTATTTCAGCTGGTTGGTAGAAAAATAGTTCAGATGTTTCTTCAGTGGCAGATGCATTTACTCTTGGGCACTCAGATACCTACAGTTAGCCATTGTTTCGACAAAGCATTCTCAGGGATGAAAATGTATAAGTACAGAAGCAAACAAGGGAGGCACCAGACTGCCACAAATCCTCTTGTCTTCCATCTGTTATCTCCCTAGTCATACATACCACCTTACGTCTGAGTATGCTAGGCTTGTTGCAGGTTACTGTAGGTTCGTAGGTGTTTACTTGACTAATGACCACAAGGACCTTTTTAAACCTAGCCATGCATCCCAAATCTTTGACAAGTTCTTGTACCCTTGATAACTGTAAGCCGGGGCTTGGGAGGTGAAATATTTATAAGCAGGGGTGTGAGAGATGAACCATTTGCAGGCTGTGTCCCTCAGAGACACAGGTGCCAAATCAGGGATGAATTTCCTGTTGCCCACCCAAATGTCCAAGTTGAACTTGAATTGGGTTAGGGAGGAACTCTGCTTCACATGGATAGGGAGCTTGTTCCAGAAATAGGGTTAAGGTACATAGACCACATTTGGAACATAATTATTCCATAATTTAAAAGAAAGTTCCTATTTATTCTACTGAAAAAAATCAAACTTCTTCCTACAAACGTAAGCCTTAATGCAAATTACCACTACAGTGAAACTGTTTATACACCTGAAAAAAGCCTGCATTCATGTTCAGTAAGTGGTATATTCATGTTCAGTAAGTGGTATATTCATGTTCAGTAAGTGGTATATTCATGTTCAGTAAGTGGTATAAGTGGCAAGAACAGTGACTGGCAAGGAGGAGAGTGACCAGATTCGACGTTCCTAGTGCATCAGTGGGAGGGCCACATGACTTTCTTTGAAATCTTATAACATGTCTTATGAATTTCCTATGCCAATTATATGGAAGATTAAGGTCAGGTCTCTGTAACTGCCCGATTATGTGTTCAAGATGTGGATGCCAAGCAATTCAATTTGATAGCGAAACCTGAGAGGTGAATCTTGGCATCCATGTTGAGAACACATAATAGGGGTTTAAAATTGGAGACCCTGTCTTAAGTCTTCATAGTGAATGAAGCTTTATCTGCTCTGTGTACTACTAGTGAAAGAAGAAAAAAATGCTAAGTATTTTGCAGTTTTCAAACTAGTAAAGCACATAGCAAGTGCTGTCAAAAAGACAGCATAACACATTTTCTTATGTTACAAAGAAAGTCGGGGACAGATTACTAGCACAGAACGAAATTTGTTTTTAACTCTGCGGCTGTTTGCTGGCCAGTAGTTGCAGGTTTTACTGTGCAGCATATCGAATCTTAACAACTGGAGCAGGGGTCTTATGCTACAAAAGTACTTTAATTTTGCAAAAAAAAAAAAAACTGTAATCACTGTGATCCATACATTACATATTTAATCTCCTACACTGTTCCCATAATACCTAAATGTTCCATCTCATTTAAATAACAGATGTATAGAAGGCAATGGACTGCATAAAAAGAAAGAAAAAAAAGATACAGAAGGGGATGGGTACTGCAAATAAAAGTTTTCCATGGTAACCTCGGACTATGGCAGGGACATTCAACAAATTCATTATCACACAGCCGATGGCATCGGCAATTACCTTACCCATACCTCTCAACCTCTTAATGCAATAAATCTGGAAAAAACAAAAGTAATTGGGGGACCAAAGCTCAAAAATATTTAAATATTGTTCTTATAAAATTAGAAAGTTAATAGGATAGCAGTTTTTGCATCAGCACACATTTTTTGAAAGGTATGACATCTAAAACTCAAACGTCTGTCATTATTTAGTGACTTCAGTCCTCAATGATCTGCTGAAAACAGGTAGTTTGTTTCATTAAGGATGTTCTTACTGAAATGGGCTGCTCAGGGAAAATCAAGCATTGCAGCAGTACTGGGAACCAGAGACTCAGTACAACACTCGCACTGCACAATGCCACATCAGGCAGTCGCATTGCGCAATGCAACATCAGGCAATCACACTGCGCAATGCCACATCAGGCAGTCACAGTGCACAATGCCACATCAGGCAGTCGCAATGCCAACATCAGGCAGTTGCACTGTGCAATGACACATCAGACAGTCACACTGTGCAATGCCATATCAGAGTCAATTCAGAGTCAGGTAACAGAAAAGGCTTACTGCTGTTATCATAGCAGAGTCTTACAAACACCATGAGTTCAAAAAGCATGGACTTAAGCATTGATATGGATGCACTAAAACAAAAAACAAAACAGATGCGCCTCGAGAAGACAAGTGTTGGTCTGCTAGCTAGGGTCATTTTGAACCATTTTTAAGAGTTATGGTTAATCAGGAGGCAGCTAGAATCCCTAGTGAATGCTTCTAGAACAGATGGCACTTAAGACTAACAGAAAAAGGCAACGCAACTTTCTTATTTAGCAATGATAGTGGAAAAAACGATGATTTCATATTTTTTTTAAAAACCTTTTTTGACAAAACATTATGTAAGGACACTGACAAGGAATATACCAAGGCCAAGATGACAGTTCATTGGTATTTACTAGGTTAACGACCACAAGGGCATTTTTAAGCCTAGCCATGCATCCCAAATCTCTGACAAGTTCTGATACCATTGATAAGTGTAAGCACAGGCCTGGGAAATTAACCATTTACAGGTTACCTGTGTCCATTAGAGAGACAGGTGCCAAACCAGGGATGAATTTACAGTTTCCCATCTAATTGTCCAAGTTGCATTTCAATTGGGTTAGGAAAGAACTCTGCTTCACATGGATGGCGAGCCTGTTCCATAGACTGGGTAGTCTCTGGGATACATACCTATCTCTCCAGCAGGCAATGTTTATGTCTTTAGAATGGGTAACTCTGGTGCCATTTGTTTTGTGGATATGCAGGGGGTCTATCAGAGTGGGGTCTGACAATGCCTTGTATGCCAGGCCTAGACCTCCCCTAAAAAGCCTGTAGGAGACAGAATATGGGGATAGGGCCTTGACGTGGTCTGCATAGAACATTTTACTTACACCCTGATTTCTTTTAGTGATGATTCTCTGTGAACATTCCAGTTGCTGGATATGCCTGGTTAGGTACATACCAAAGGGAGCATTGTACTCAATGATAGATCTGATGAATACTGAATACAGGGAAACAATGACTTCCTTGGACAAAGATGCCAGACCTTTGTTTATAAGTTGAGCAGCATATCATGATCATTTCACCCATGTAGACACATGATGGTCGAAGGCTAGATTACCTATATGTTTCCCTAAGTCATTGACTACTGGGTCGGCTCTAAGGAGTGTATTGTCAATATGATAGTTACCAGGGATGGATGACTTCCCAAAGGATACTATTAAGCATTTTTTGGCATTTAGTTTTTGTCAATGGCTCTGACACCAGTTTGTCTTTATCAGACCCTCCTGGAGAACATTTGTGTCAGTGTGAGATTCAATGACCGCTCCTAATTTGCAATCATCTGCAAATTTAGTCAGCCAGAGACCACTGACATTGGCCTTGACTTCTGAGAAGTAAATGCCAAAAAGGAGCTGTCCAAGGACTGATCCCAGAGGGACTCCACTTGTGACTGGCCTCTTTGTAGAGGTGGACAAAGGTGAAGGAAAGGTTGAACACCCTGTAGTCAAACCCAGGACCAACTATATTCCAGCCCTAACACATACATGTGCTGCCACAGGAATAGTTACTGGGGATATGGGATTATTATTACGGTTGTCCAATCAGAAGAAAATATTATAGAATGGTAAAAAAGCTATCAAGTTTCTTTACATTTTTCTTGTTACTGATATAATTTTTAATTTCATATCTGGGCAAAAATGACCTTTTACTCTATTATTTATTTATTTATTTATTTGTATTGGCATTTGTTAACCAGGATAGTCCACTGGGCCTGGAAGAGCCCATTTTCTGTGGAGGCCCGGGTAGAAAATCTGCACAAATACAACATAAAATATAAAATAAATATATAAAATTAAATTTGACATAGAGACTCTCAAAAACATGGGATCTTATATCATGTGGCAATGCAAACAAGTGTGGTGATGAAAAGAGGCTGAGCAGTCTGGAAAGAATTAAGTCAGCCAAGAGTATCCTGATGGATTTGTCCTTTGTAAGAACTGTATCTTACAGTAGACAGTATAACTAGGTAGTAAATTGTAATCATTGTAATCTGAAAAATAAGTAATCATGTTTGCCTTTTGTGGCTCATGAATATGACCTTAAAAACTCTTTACTTAACATTGGGGATCCTTAGTACACAGCAAAACATTTAGTATGAGAAAAAGATTGAAAAAAGAACTGTATAACCCAGGTTACAGTTTTTTTCAACTCGTACACTTCTTCCAGTCCTTTGTAATCATTTAAAACACCTTACAGACTTTTAAAATATTTTTGTTTCAAGGCGAAAGTCACAGAGTGACCAGAAAAATAAAAACATATGGAACCAGTTAAAATCCCAAACTTCAAAAAGAATTAAAACAAGTTGGAGTCAAACTTCCCAAAAATAATTGAGTATGAGCACCTTAGGAATTGCCAGCTACAGAGTGACTACCTGTTATGTGGAAAACAGTGTTTCAAAGAATCAAATACTTCTTTACTACAGAGGTTGTATCCGATATATACATTCCCAAAAGACTCTACATATTAAGACTCTCCAGGGGAATCCCTTATTGCAGAAGCTATAGGGTTTTCCTTTTTATGTGCTCAACACTCTCTCAGCTGCACAGCTAGGTTACTTAAGTATACACATTTACAATGTATGCCCAATCCCAGCTATACTACACACTGATGGTGGGAATGTATGACCTAATCTTTGACCCACATATGCTTAGACACCCAGCTTCTGTTTGGTGCTAGTACTACGTATTAACAAGCTGCCATCTTCCTCATGATATAAATAAACAAACAAATAAATGAGGGCTATAAAGACATCTCCATGATGGTTACTTACTCCACTGACTGCAGAGTCATAATGGGCATCATTAAGCACAACTGTATTATTCACAAGAATAATCTAATGCTAAACAATATACTACCAGAAAAAAATGTTTCAACATTTGGAGAAACAGGAATATCAGACATTTTGTTGAAAAAATGAGCAGAACAACCATGGACCAACTCAACTCCCTGAAGGGTACATTCCCTTGTGGACCCCCCAACTGCAGTTACTGTAAGCTCATGAGCAACAAAATGGATTTCTACTGCCCTAACACTGACCGCTACTACCATAGGCAAAAACCTGGGAATTGCAGTTTGGAATCAGAAGTTTACAGGGCCCAATGCACCCAATGCCTTGCCTTCTGCATCAGAAAAACTATCAACAGACTTAAAACCAGAATTGCTAGACATCTTTACAGACATCTGGTACAGCAACAACAATGCACTAGCTAAACACAACCAAGATCCACCCAGAACAAGACATTCCAATTTCATATTTTAGATCGCATACCAGAAGAAAAACTACAAGGATCATTAAAAGACAGACGGGAAAAACACAAATTAGAATGGCAGACTAGAAGCATGTAAATCACCAGGACTTAACATTCAGATTTCCATCACCAGCATTCTCAATCTTATGAGACTCCAACATCATGCTTATCATCGACAGCTGAACTCTCCTGTTTTAATTTGACTTTGGTGGAAATGTATAGTTATTCATTATTAATTTGGAATTATGAATTGCTTAATTGGTTATTAGTTGTTGAACTTCTGTGCATAACAAGTTTTCTTTTGAATTCAAAGGTTCCACCCGAGAGGCAGATCTGAAGAAGCTTTTGCGAAAGTGCTGCATACAAGCTATATTTATTAATTAACACACAGAGAGGTTTTTAAGTAGGGTTGCCGTCCTTATTTAAATTCTCATATTTATTTAAAAAAATGTACTGTTATTTAACTGATAATCTGCTGTACACCAACAAGAACGACATTTAATTTCTATATAAAAAATACCAATCGTACATAACCAAAATTATGAAGTCCTCACTGGTGTTTGTTATAAGACCCATAGCAGACCAGCATTTCAATTTTTCACCCAGTCAGATTTTACCTCCTGATTTCCCGCATACATTTTCTGTATCTCATCACACAGACAGTGGATAGGGTAGTATGAGTTTTACACAAGTTAGCCTACACAGTTAATTAGATGGTTAACACCTAATAGTACACATTTATGTATCTATAAAAACACCAAACACACGGACCCCAATTACTATATCGTCCTAGTTGCATTTATAAGTCTTATAGCACACCAGTTTTTCAAAGTCTTCTCATTCAAGTTTTACTACTGAATTTCCTGGCTGCAAACACTTCATTCAATCACACAGAAGCTGAAAGCAAGATAACCATTGGAATATTAAAACCACCTATATTCTAATATATATTCTAAGAGATATTCAAGTTTTAACCAATTACAATTTGTTTACATTTCTATAGAATTAAGTAGAATGTTGATGCTTTCTTTGTTTTTGAAATATGTATAAACACAGGATTTATTTCTAGTTTCTTTACATAAGCAGAGCACTTATCTGCCGATTTATATAGGTGTCACCAATAAAGATTTGTTGTTTTGCTATAAGAAATGAAGCTATTTTTTAATCGCAATAAGACGAGTTGTTGTTTTGGTACAAATAATGTGAAGCTGTTTTTATTTACAAAAGTGAAGAAATTTTGATTGCAACAAGATTTTTACTACTGTTTGGCATTTAATTTACAAATATCTCTTACTACTACTACTTGGTGTTTTAGTTTAGCTCGAATAACTCAAAAGACTATTCTTTCATATTTTTTTGCCCTCCTCAGGAGACACAAACTGGTAGTATAGTAGTCAGCCGGGACTACTATTGCCCAAACTCACCTACTCTTTACTCTCCTCTATACTTGCCCAATCTTTACAAACCTCTCCAAAAGCAATATCAATAAGCTGGCCACAGCTTACAACAACATAGCTAGATTTGCCTCTGATACCCCATATCGTACCCATCACTGCAAAAACCTGAAACTTCTAGGATGGCTTGAACTGCAAAGCCAGTTTCTACTTCGGCAACTCATAATCATCCACAAGATCCTGCATCATTCCTCAAATACTCCCATACTCAGAAACCGTGTTATCCCCTATCAAAATCTTGCTACCTTACGATCTGCCAACAGACTACTTGTCTCGTCCCTAAAATCTAACAATAAATCTGGTGGCTCCCTATTTACTAACTCAATTGGTAACTCTTGGAATAAGCTACCAAGTGAACTTACATCCCTGACTTCCACTCCACTTTTCAAAAAACAACTTAAAATCTTCCTAAAATCACAGTGGCTATGTCCATGCTCAAATCTTGACTCACACTGGCACCTCTTAGCATATAACTCTTAAGTCTATAATTTCTGAATTCCTCCTCCTTTGGTGTTTCTCTCCTCAAACTCTTCCAAAAGTATTTTTCTTTAGCATAAGCGATATCTCCCTACCCTTATTTGTCATGTCCTATGACCGTACTTTAAAAAAATATGTATACATGAGTGTGTTTACAGTTTTTAATTTGAGTATTACTGGTATAAAATTTCTCTTTAATTTGCTTATTATTTTTTTTTAAATTTCTTGTATTGTATTTGGACCTTATCTCCCCGGGCCTCCGCTGAAAATGCATATATATCCAGTCGGACTTTCCTTGTCAACAAATGTAAAAAAAATAAACAAATAAATAAAAAATAGTATATGTTTTCAGCCACATCACTTCTGGAAGGTTACCCTCAATTACCAGGTCACTAATTAAACCTGGATCATTTGAGTTTCAGTCAGGGCTTCATATGTCTCTCTAGCACAGATTCAGCATATACAGCCCTACTTTTGAGCAGACCTTCTCAAGCAGTTCTCGATACCAACAAGTGAACATGCGTTCTACTCTTCAGAAATACTTATGGTCTGTCCTTACATAATACAACATAAAGTAATACAAAATCTCTTCAAAACATGACATTATACCCCTTCAGCACAGTCACACAGCAATAGCTTCAGCCTTATTCTACAAAGTGTGCCATAACTCATTTTAGAATTAATACCAAGTCTAATAAAAAAGAGGTATAGCATCTCTCTTCCAAACAAAAATAAGAAAATAACTTTTGTCATGCTTCAACACGATTGTTATGGCAAACCATAAAAAATAACAGAATACACTCAATTGGACAATTGCTAATAATATAAATTACCTTAAAATTACTTTACAAAGCAGAGGCTGTATAGATACACATTGAAAGCAAAGCAAGGATTACATCACATGATGATATGTAATGTCATTCTGTCAAATGGATATTAGAAAGCAGCAACGTTGGTTAAAAATGGAAAATCACTGCAGTGTGCTTAAAGCTAATTAGTTACAAGTTGAACAAAGAATTACAATCTTACTATCATCGTTAACTTATAAATTGCTAAACGTATACACATTCTTATACTGTAGTGGCAGATTTACAAAAAAAAAAAAGAATACAACTTCAGATCCATCTACCAAGACAAACACTCACTTCCCTCTCTAAGGAACAAACTGCACAGAGCAAATCTCTGCTTTTCAGTTTGGCCCTACACATTTCAGGATCGCTCCTTCTTAAAAAAAAAACAAAAAGTCATTCCCTTCCTTTTAAGTATCCGTAGATCACATGAAAAACATTCTTAGTCCAAAACACTGAGTGTAAATGCTTTCAAACTGGAACAGAAACCTGGGCCTAGACTGTCCTCCTTTCCTTTCTAATATATTCTGTAACATAACCCACAATGCTTTACTCTTTTCCTGACACTCTTAGTATCTCCCCAGACTCTCTCACTCCTCCCACCCTCCTCCTGTTTTCTGTGCAGACTGTATATAAACAATATCAATGTAGAATACTATACAATAGCATTCTTCTAGCAACGGTTCAGTTAGACATTAATATTAAGCCTTTTGTGCTGTCTTTAAATTTAGGCTGTATACTCTCAGCTCTTGTTAATGTAGTCCATATAATGTTAGAAAACCTTCTTGCACTGCTGTTCTTTTTTTATACACATATTTTACTTGCATTCTGACTACAGTATGAAAATGATCCATAATAGCCTATGCTGGTCAACAACGTGGAAATAAATGCATATATACAGGCATAACTACATGCATACATACATAAAAGGGGGTGACAATATGCAGTGAATGAAGCTGCACAGTATACAAAATTGTCAGTAAAAAAACAATAACTGACAGAGTTCTAACTCTAGCAAGATTGATATAATGCAGAATATTTCATTTACAGTCTAGGGTTAAGGTGAGGCTTACAAGCACCACCTAATAATCAGCAGAACCTATTGTTTCTAAAGAGCACTGTCTGCAAGCTGTTTACAGTACATACAGTAAGCATAGCCTGGAGAAATTTCTAGATACTAGGCTAGGAGAGCTAGTGAGACATATAGAGAGACTGTGGTGGGTAAAACAGGTAGTAAGGGAAGAGAAGTGCAAGATGAGAAGTGACAGACAAAAAGTACTGCAATGTTACTCAGAAAAGAGCAGATACGTTACGGCTACAAGGGAAAAGTTATAGTCATACCTCAGCATGGATACCTTAACATGGAAAACGATGATGGTGTGACATATGCCAAAGCTATAGGACTAGTCATCATTCAAATAGGGGCCACCATAATGGAGTGACAGCACGCATGTTTCAGTATGACAAACTGGCTTCTGCTTCTTAGATAACTAGCCAGCCACTGAAGCACACAGTCAAGATGTGCAGGCCTAGCAAAGGGGAGGTGCTGGTGGAGAGTGCAGAGACCCTTGGGATAGTCACAAATCAACATCAATAACATCACCCAGATTTAGTCAGGAAGAAGGTAATTGGCAACCATGGGTAGGGCTCAGTCCATTCCATTGCCTTGCCAGAAACCTAACTGGGGCTCAAACATTATGTTACTGGCAGTCAGAAAATACAATAATTGAGAATGGATATATTTTACAGGATTTTGGAAACAGGCAAAGCAAGGCTATAACATGAAAATGATTAAGATGGTAAGAAGGCCATTGTAATGTTGCAGATTGTCACAGGGTAAAAAGCCTGCTGCAGATTTCTGAACAATACGTTGATCAGAGACGTAATCGGGAAGCATAAGGAGGAAACTGTTGGATGAAATAAACGTTGAATGTCACTCAACAGATTTTCCCATTTTAAGTCAACAAATTCTAGTATGTCTAGCACAAGATGGCAAACAGGACGTTTTTGTGGTAAACAGAAGACATACAAGTAATGTTAATGAAACTGTGCAAAATTCTTGAGCAAATTTAAGGAGGCTAGTTGGGAAAATGGACTGATTTGCTATTTTATGCATATGGAATAAATGCTTAATACCCTTGCAGAACTGTTTAGGTACATTTAAATATACATAGACATGTTGTAGAGGGGATCTCAGTGCTAATATTGATTATAGCAGAGAACATAAAGAATCTATTTATGCATCTGCTGCACCTGACAGCAGCTGATAGATGAAATGCTTCTAACAAAAGGAAAACCCCTTCATTAGATTCTATCCACAGCTGTGTTACACTTGATGGATGTTGAAATTGTTTTCCATTCACTGTTATGACAATGCCTTCTGAGAGTAACACAGCCTATATCATCACATGGATTAAGACTATGGATATTTTTATCATTTTTAGCTCCTGTGAACCCCTTGCATATTGTTTGTGGCTTTAAACCTGTATCAACTAAGAGCTGCACTAACAGTTTTCACTAGTGTAACATTCACCCAAAATATCTAGAAATGTATGCTAACGACTGATTTAGCTGGTGTTATGGATCAGATTCAGTGAAACAGCTAATGTGTTTCAAATTGTTTACTTCTGGAACTCATTCCTGCTACCGTCAGTGAATTGTCATCTATATTTGTATTTGAGGTGGATGACATGGTCTCTTATTTTGAGCAATTATTGGCAGACATAGAAAAGCTGTGGCACAGTTTTGCATTACCCCGGATTCCTCCAGTGTTTCTCACTTTGCTTTGCCCTGTTTGTGCAGTTCCTGTAATACAAGCAACACGTTTAGTGATGGGGTGTCCCAGGAGACTAAGTATTTTCTGGGAAGATGTGCAGATCATATATCAGTTGGTATGTTAGGCTTAGTTAAAGCACAGGCACTTGTGGAGGAATTGTGCTTACATTTGTCCACTCAGGGTCCTCCTTCACCCCCTCCTGACGCACACCACTTCGCTCATGTGTGTTAAACCTAGGCATAACCCTTCACATTACCTGACAAAAACACCCTTTCCCTAACAGAACCACCACACAAGACACACACACAAACACACACACACACACACACTATACAATAGCCCACATAATACTAAAACTATCTCCTTAATTAGATTTTGCGCTAAACCCCTAACCCACAAATTCTTGCATTCTCCCAGCCATGACAGTCAGTATATCCTAGAATTTTAGCAGTAACCCACATAGCTGCTTACCATAACTCAAAGCCCATCCCCTGAAAATACTGAACAGTCAACTTTCCTCCATTTGATAAACTCAGCACTCCTTAAAAAGTATGTTCAGTGAAAAAAGACAGCAGTAACCTCTGCCAACAAAGTCAGCATTTGACAAAGTGAACCTTATCCATAACATGTCAGGATGACACTGATCCTTCTAGGAAAAGTGCAGCAATACAACTAACCTTAGGTAACACCAAATTGTGCAGTATTATCCTCTCCTGTAGGTTAGGGGATATGTACTATTCAAAGTGGGAAGGTGCAATAACACTGATCAGGGAGGAGAAAGTATACAGAAAGCAACACATATACACTGCTGACATTCATTGAGTGGCTTTTCTGCAATTGCTTTTAATTTCACATTGTTGAAACTACGTGCAGTTATATTGTGCAAGTCAGTGATTCACTACAGTGTTTTTTTTTCACTTTTCTCAATGTAATGTTACACTGGAGTTTCTATATATAAGTAAGAGTGGCTTTTTTATTTATTTTTTTTATGTGTTTGCAAATTTAGTTTTCAATACAGAAAAAGTAATAAAGCATGTCTCTTTGTAGAATGTGCTACAAGAGCATACAGAAATGTGTTCAAATGGAAGGAAGGAACAAATAATAAATTAAATAGAAAATAACATACATTTATTTCTATTCACATAAAATGAAACCTACATTCTGTACTAATTAAATTATCTGCAAAGAATTTCATTACTTTGAGAAAACCTATTCATTACCACAACATATCTGTAGAGTATTGCACAATAAATATAGAAGTTATGAGCAACATTTTATCATCCTGTATGCATTCGCATACCTTTAAAAACTACTACAATGGCAGACCTTACTGGAAGAAGGGATATCTTACGTTGTCATGTTAAAACAATGGTCTCATCATTGGAAAAATGGATCCTGAAAGCTATTTCTACAACCACTATGATAAATTAGTATTCAAAATGCAACAATGCACTGACAGCTAGCACGGCTTAAAGGTTACATTTTATAGATGGCATTTTGCAAATTGTGCCCAAATTATTAAAATTTAAATATTACACACAAATATTCCGGAAAGTGAATGCACGCACCCTGCACCATCTTACTCATGTGTGCTACTCCTAACTGTATCACTAACCCTCCCCCTGCCCCTAAACCTAACCCAACACATTTCATTACTTAAACCTCTTTCTCTAAAAGCACCACTATGAGAGAGAAAAGGACACAGAATGTAGACAGCACAGCATGCACAGCGCAGACTTTGCCCCTTACCTAACCCTTACCCTATAACTGTAACTCATGAGCACTTGCATATTTACACCTGCTATAACACAGTCTTACACATCTTCACAAACACCACTTTTTCATTCAAACATTAATTTTCCTGCGCACTCCTGCTTACCTACATTATATGAAACTAAATTCAGTCATATGTAATTCACTGAAATGAACATTCTCTCTTTTTTATACCCATAAAAAAACTTTCTACCAACTGTGATTTTACTCTGAGTAACAACAATATATGATAGATAGACAGACAGATAAGATAGATAGCTGGATCCATGTCAGTTAATCATTTGTCCATTTTATTGAAGGATATCCAGATCCTTAAGTTTTGACAAATGCACTGTTTACCAGGAGGTGAGTTTGCTGAATGGTAGAGATGTTGAAAGGAGGATGGGGGGTTTTAAAAGGTAGGCATGGGCTTCCAGATATATCAAAAGGTTCAAGCTCCAGCAATGAGTGTCTGTGTGTATAAGTGTTTATATATTAAGGTTACAGTAAGGGCTAGGTATGGAGGCATATTTATAGGTTCATAGGCAAGTGCTAGCCTAGCTTCCCTTGATGACCATTTTAAGCCTAGCAAATTTCTCTTTTTGTGCTCATATTAACCTATTACATTTGGTTAGAGATTGGCTTCACCCATCTCCTAGGCAATAAATATAATGATAATAACTGGGATCACATCATAGATAATTTGAGGGGACTCATGTATGGGATAATGTATTTGGGAAGTGCCCCTGTCCATTAGTAGTGCAGGGGGCAGTCCTACGGAAAGTTTTCTGTTTCCCATCCATAGATCCAAGTTGCGTTTGAATATGGATAGGGATGAATTTTATTTTATGTGGATAAGGAGGCTGTTCCAGAGGAAATGTACCCCTTGTGAGATAAACTTGTCCCTCCAAACCATTCTGTTGATGTTGCAGCAGAGGTTTAGATCCTAGACTGAGTATTTATGATGCCATATGACTTGCTGATGTGTACTAAATCCATCAGTACTGGATCAAAGGCGGTCTTGCATGACAGACACAGGTAGTTTCTTAGCAGCTGTCTATAGGACACCAAGTGTAGTGAGAGGCATTTGATTCAGTCCATGTAGGAAATGTTGTTTAAGCCTTGTATCTTTTTAGTAAGGTGTATCTGTGGACATTCCAGTTGTTGCATGTGTCTGGACAGATACATTCCAAAGGAGGCAATATATTCAATGATTGGCCTAATAAGGGCTGAGTAAACTGAGACAATGACATCCCTAGATATAAACATGGTCCCTTTTTTATAAGCTGTACAATACAGAAGGACCTTATTACAATAAGACACATGTTGGTCAAAACATAGGTCACTGTCCATCTAAGTTCTCAAATTCCAGCTGGGTCAACTATTAGGGGTGTATTGTTAATGTGACAGTTCCCTGGGATAAATGACTTCCCAAAGGATACAATACTGCATTTTTTTGGCATTTAGTTTCAGTTCTTGATTTTGGCACCAGTTATTTATTTGGGCAAACCTTCCTGCAGGATGGCTAAGTCATTTTGGAATTTAATGACTGCTCCTAGCATGCAGTCATCTGTAATGTTAGTCAGCCACAGCCCTTAAGTATTGGCTTTTACTTCAGAAAAATAGATACCAAACAGGGGAGGTCCCAGTGCAGAACCCTGAGGGACTGCACTGTTGACTGGTCTCTTTGTGGATGTAACATCCCCATTTTGATTCCCTGTGTCCTATCTGCGAACCAGATGGCAATCAAGCAGGTGACATGGAGGTTTATTCCCAGTTTATTTAGCTTTTCTACTATGCCTGATTGGGGAATTGTATCAAAAGCTTTGGAAAGATCAAAGTATGTGGTGTGTATCAACCTTTTCAAAAACAAAAAATCCACCAGGCTGGGTAAACACGATGGATCCATTGTTTGGATCATCCATATGTCCTGATTGATTACTTCTATGTCAAGTCTTTCCATGGCTTTGCATATAAGGCTGGTCAGACTTATGGGTCTGTAATTTCCTGGATCTGTAAAAGGTCCTTCCCTATTCAGGGGAACGACTATAGCTGCTCTCCATTTGTTTGGTAAAAAAATAGTTACATTTATTTAATAATAAATATTTATATTATTTTACAATCAATTACTTAAACCTATTAACTACATTAAATTTAGTGTTGTGCATGTGTGTTTTTGTATGCAGTTTGTGTCTAGACTGTCTTGCACAGTGGAGGTCTTATTATAAGATAAGGTTAGGATTAAGGGCAGGGGTAGATTTAGGGTTACCACGCATTATAGGTGGTGCAGGGGGGCAAAACCAGAGCCACAACTTGTGGGCTATCCTACGCACTATCACGTGATGCTCCTTCTCTCTCTCCTTCTACACCACCTCTTTAAGGACGTCTTCATGATGCCTTTATTTTAAATCATAAAAACTCCAAAACAAAGACAGTTCTTCTTATGACTTTGAATGTTAGCAAATTGCTTACAGTTCCTTATAAGGCTTTGGTGTCATTCCTGCAAGCCTGAAACAGTATGCCTTGTCAAGGTGGGGTTCATGCCTTTATCTCCCAGATCAATGTATGTATGTGCTGTACATCTGATAAAACTAGACAACTGTGCCTAGCACAGAAGATACACATACAATGAAGAAATTATGGTCAGTTCACTGACCATAACCTCACTTTGTTCCTAGATGGATTTCATGAAATTCACAACCCAGTTATCAACCTTGAGATGAATTTCTTGAGATCTATAACAAACTGGTTATAACCAGTAGCCCACTTATAATGCACTTTATTTATTTATTTTACATTTGTTAACCAGGATAGTCCACTGGACTCAGGTCTATTTTCAGTGGAGGCCCAGGGAGACAAGATACACACACAACAGAAACATGTAATAAAGAAAATACATTCAAACATAGTGAGTCCTAATTATAGTACTAAGTACATCATAGTAGACACAATAAGTAAAACAGAGAAATAATGCAATAATCATAGAGTCATTAGTCCAAAAGAAAATCTCATTGCTGAGAGACGTGTATAAGATAAGGTGTTTATTTTAACTTTGTCTATTTATTCAGAATTTTATGACAGCAAATGCAAGCTCACCTATCAAGCACTCATTCAATGTTAATGCACTACTGTACCCCTGAGCAGCCAGGCAGATCAACCCAGTTGATATCTTGTATGGATTGATTCTTAGTTGTGAAAGAAAAAAAACACTCAAATTATAATGGCAGCCAGTCAATTGATAATTACAACAAAATGGCCCCAGGTCACCAAGATACTTAAAGACATCCTGAAGAAATAGTCAGAAGAAGATTCTAAGCATGTGCAATGCATTAATTTGCTCCTGTACTGCACATTCATAACATCTCCTTTTGCATGCATTTCCATTTATGGATCTGTGGTCATAGAGTCTGCAAAAGCATTGCAGGAAACTGAAACCTCACATTCCCCTAAGGGTATGCACCTGCATATAACATGTTGGTCATGAACTACATTATGTTACATCATTAGTATCACTGTACCAAAGCGGTGGTGAGCCTTGGTCATGAACTACATTATGTTACATCATTAGTATCACTGTACCAACGTGGTGGTGAGCCTTGGTCATGAACTACATTATGTTACATCATTAATATCACTGTACCAAAGCGGTGGTGAGCCTTGGTCATGAACTACATTATGTTGCATCATTAGTATCACTGTACCAAAGTGGTGGTGAGCCTTGGTCATGAACTACATTATGTTACATCATTAGTATCACTGTACCAAAGCAGTGGTGAGCCTTGGTCATGAACTACATTATGTTACATCATTAGTATCACTGTACCAAAGCGGTGGTGAGCCTTGGTCATGAACTACATTATGTTACATCATTAGTATCACTGTACCAAAGCGGTGGTGAGCCTTGGTCATGAACTACATTATGTTACATTATTAGTATCACTGTACCAAAGCGGTGGTGAGTCTTGGTCATGAACTACATTATGTTACATCATTAGTATCACTGTACCAAAGCAGTGGTGAGTCTTGGTCATGAACTACATTATGTTACATCATTAGTATCACTGTACCAAAGCAGGGGTGAGTCTTGGTCATGAACTACATTATGTTACATCATTAGTATCACTGTACCGAAGCGGTGGTGAGCCTTGGTCATGAACTACATTATGTTACATCATTAGTATCACTGTACCAAAGCGGTGGTGAGCCTTGGTCATGAACTACATTATGTTACATCATTAGTATCACTGTACCAAAGTGGTGGTGAGCCTTGGTCATGAACTACATTATGTTACATCATTAGTATCACTGTACCAAAGTGGTGGTGAGCCTTGGTCATGAACTACATTATGTTACATCATTAGTATCACTGTACCAAAGCGGTGGTGAGCCTTGGTCATGAACTACATTATGTTACATCATTAGTATCACTGTACCAAAGCAGTGGTGAGTCTTGGTCATGAACTACATTATGTTACATCATTAGTATCACTGTACCAAAGCAGTGGTGAGTCTTGGTCATGAACTACATTATGTTACATCATTAGTATCACTGTACCAAAGCGGTGGTGAGCCTTGGTCATGAACTACATTATGTTACATCATTAGTATCACTGTACCAAAGCGGTGGTGAGCCTTGTTCATGAACTACATTATGTTACATTATTAGTATCACTCTACCAAAGTGGTGGTGAGCCTTGGTCATGAACTACATTATGTTACATCATTAGTATCACTGTACCAAAGCAGTGGTGAGTCTTGGTCATGAACTACATTATGTTACATTATTAGTATCACTGTACCAAAGCGGTGGTGAGCCTTGGTCATGAACTACATTATGTAACATCATTAGTATCACTGTACCAAAGCGGTGGTGAGCCTTGGTCATGAACTACATTATGTTACATTATTAGCACCGCTGTATCAGAGCAGTGATGTGTCTGCCCTGTGCTGCTGTCTTCTTGATTAGCAAACCATATCAGTCCAAATCTTAGACAGATATAATACTGAGATGGTCTTCTGGAGGTCTAACATAAATTCAAGGTAGGAGATTGGGGTTTGGGTGCAGCACTTTTTCCCTCACCATCTAATCCATATTGTAAATGCCCTGCTGTGGACATTACTAAACTTCAGACACCTTTTAGAAAAGAAATTCTGCATGCATTTAA
>NC_056749.1:217505904-217608404 GCF_019279795.1 Protopterus annectens | reverse complement strand
AAAGCAAGCATTACACATTTTAATCTGAAAAGTTAACAACACACATTTCAATCCAATATTGTGAACTAACAAAAAACATGCAAAGGACAGGTATGATACAGATTGTTCCCATCATTGTGGCTTCAACAGAACTAATTTCACAGAGGGTGTAACAGCATATGCATTTGGAAGAGTGTAATTGTAAGATAAATTGACAGTAGTCATAAATAGATTTATATCATACTAAGATAATTTATATTGCAGACTGCTAGGACAATAAAATCTTTAACACATGCTGGGTGCACGTGTTGGGTCTTACATGGACAAATCAATATTGGTTCCATACCAAAACAGTGATTAAAAAAATATAAAGGCTTTGCTGCTGTGAAGTGCAAAGCAGAACATTTCTATACTTATTGGTTTTATAACTTTTGAACAGAGCTAACAAAATACATTTTCTTCAGATCACAATGACATTTTCAGCAACTTGGTAAACAAAATAGAGTAACAGTAAAGAAATATGACACAGCAATTGGGATTTGAGAGATCTACTTCCATAATGAAAACATCATAACATTTAAAAAGTGAACAATCTCTCAGTAAGGCTTTAGAGGTAGAAACAACAATACCACCGTAAAGAGTGAGATCTGTTCTGATATGAAATCCTTTGCTTTGTCTGTCAAGCTGCTTTTACAACACCTACCATGACAGATAAGTTGAACAAAATGTCCTTAATCAGTATTCGGTTCTATAAATATCATCATGGACAAGCAAGGCAGGATGCCTACAACTTTGCCCATCTTTTATTTCACTGTCTTTCTAGTATGCTCATTAAATAACTACTTTTTATCCACGGTTCCATATTTGTGTTTTCAGATCTCATGCAGTTGTTTTGCATTATTACTACTTGCATAAATATTAAATGTTAGCCATGTCTCAGATAATGCGTGTCATCCTCAGACAGTTCTACCATAAATACGTTCTAACTTTCAGTTTATTGCTTACCTCAAATACAAAATATATACTTTCTATATGAACAGCATGTTTTCTAGACAGGTTAAAGCCTCTGTTCTTCCTTAATACCTTTCAGTAACTCCAATACTAGACAATTTACTGGAGTATTATACAACTTTGTTACAAACTGCACGTATACAACCAACAAAGTAGAAACTTGATGGTTGTCTTTTCAATACTCTATTTTCAGCAAGAGAAGATATTTGTTGTAAGGTTTAGTAATTATGATTAGACTATAAAAAGTGATTTTTTTTCCTCTGATCTATTTAAACGTGCATATTGGTTAAACAAATGTGCCATTTTTTTCTACTGAACAAAACCTGAAGCCATATCATTACATTACACACAGTAACTACTGCAATCCATTCTCCTGTTACATGTAGCCTGTTCAAAATGAAATCATTAATTATTACTTAACTAGCTTATTCCCATTTGCCATAACTTCTTAAGTATTTTATTTATTTACTTACAAACCCTTCAATTAAACAATTTTAAATAGTCTTGGCTAACTAAATGAAATCTCATTTTATAATGGAGATATTTTGCTACTTTCTTTTACAGCTTTAATTCTTTGTTAGTCTTCGAACAATCTTTTTCATCATCTTCTGCAGTTTGGTGAATCATTGCATTATTTTATGAACCTAGTCAGTGTACCGTATTCTTTAACCTTCAAATATGCTGCATTCCTCATACATTTTATCACAAACATCCATTATTTTCTTTTAACAATAACTGGTGCTCATGGTACTGTACTAGCTTATTTAAGTAGTGACATTCCCACCATTATTTGTTAACTTTCAATTTAACACTTATCTTTGCTCAAAATAAAATATCTACAGCAATATGTATTCGTTTATAAGCACCAAGAAGAAAATGCACTTTGTAGCTCTACAACATTTAAAATGTTTTTCTCCTCTTTTTTTCCTTGACAAATAATATCAAATGCCGGTCTCCTTTTCAGTTTATATAAGCAATTTACAAGTATTATTTATTTATGTATCTATCAACTTGGTTAACAGGAAGGAAGAGTGGTCACATCAGGCCTTTTTATCCATGACCCAAGCTCATTAAGGAGCACAAACAGGACAGTGCAAGAATACAGTCACATGCAACATAACAAATACATAGGGATGGACTGGATAGAATGGCTCACATGTTCTTACTAAGCTTGCAGTCAAGC
The DNA here is from genome assembly GCF_019279795.1 of Protopterus annectens. Lineage (NCBI taxonomy): Eukaryota > Metazoa > Chordata > Ceratodontiformes > Protopteridae > Protopterus > Protopterus annectens. Next base: position 217,606,231 of record NC_056749.1, on the reverse strand, counting down.
AGACCACTGAGAATCTTAAACATATAACCCATTTTAATTGGGATATTGTTATTTAATAGTGTTCCCCATAAGTATATTATCAGTACATATCCCAGCTGAAAGTTTTGATCCGGCATCCAGATATTTAGACTGTTTTTAAAGGTAGCTAGAGAAGTGTTCTCCTTGTTATATAAGGGAAGCCTCTGTCAAAAACATGGAATACATTGGTTTCAGTATCTTTAGTGGCAGCTGGCATAGTTAACGCAGTGCTACAGGTTTAGTGAGACATGGGCTAGAGAGTCATTTGCATCAACACTGTATCTGTTTAAGTGAAAGATTTCAAACAGTGCAGGGTCGTTCATAGCTCAGAGGGCTAAACAGTTATAATTTATAAAAAATCGAGTAGATGAATAAGGCTTTTATGTCCATCAAAGTAGCGATGGCTACTAAGATCCGATACCTTTTTTATTGGGGGAAAAAACATTGAGGTCTTATGTAATGGTTTAGATGCTTACTGAGGTAAATGTCAAAGGAGGCATTATATCCAGTCATGGGCATAATTAGGGAGGAAAAAGGGAAGGTATAACTTCAAAAGTTATGCAAAGGATACACTGTATAAGCCAAGAGGATTTTTGACCCCTGACATAGATGTAGTGACAAAATAAGAGTTTATTATTGATAGAGGTACCTAATTTTCCAATGCCTGGTCAGTTTAAAAGGAATATTATTAATATGATATGCAGTGGGGATGGGGAAATTATACAAGGAACCTGTATTGCATTTCTCAACATTGTGAGTAAGCAGATGATTAACATACTGACCATTTGTTTGGTACAGCTCATGTTGGAGAATTTAAATATCAAGATGGGATTAGATAACTATAGTAGCTAGTGAAAATCAGTAGCCTCGGTTAGCCATATTCATCTGATATCACATTCCTTTCAAAGAAGTATATGCCAAAGATAAATTTGCCAAGGACAGAACCCTGTGGAACATTTTCAGTTTTTTTTTTTAATCAAATAGCCCCTGCCTGTCTTGGTGCTGTCAGAAACGTATTTAGCTACTAAGGAAACTGGGCATGGATTAATGTTGACTTGGGATAATCTGCAAATCCCAGAATGTGAGAGAATGGAAAAGGACTTGGCAAGGTCTGGGAAGATATGGACAGTATACCCTTCATCTGCTGCCTCATTAACTCTTTCAAAGGACTAAGACTGAACAGACATGATCCGTCATTTACAAAGCAAAGCTGGGGCATATCCAGGGATATAACATCACCTGTATTGCTGTATAACAGCTTACCTATAATGGACTGCATAAACATGCCAATAATACTAATGAGATTAACAGGCCTGTAATTCCCATGGCCAGTACAGGGGACAACTTTATATAAGTACTCCACATTATTGATACCCTCAGGAATTATTGATAAACTCATCAAACTAGGCATCAACCCCTCCCTATATCAGTAGGTGGGTTGCAAATTGGCTCACAGATAGAACACACAGTGTGAAAGTAGCGGACTCCAATCAGACTGCCGACCAGTCATAAGTGGAGTCCCACAGGGATCGGTCCTCGGTCCTCTCCTGTTTGGCATCTACTTCTCAGAAGTTTAGGCCAACACAGAGGGGACTCTGGCTGACCAAGTTCACAGATGACTGCAAGCTAGGAACCATTATTAACTCCCTAAGTAATGTAGACATCCTACAGAAAAAAGGTTTCACTGAGACCAATGATTGGTGTCAAAACCATGGCCTTAAGCTTAATGCCAAAAAATGCGTTGTCGTTCCCTATGGGAAAAACTCAGTTCCCACTAATTACCACATCGATGGGAGCCCACTAAACACTAAAGGTGTTATAAGGAATCTGGGGACACAGGTTGACAGCAACCTCTCCTTCGACCACCACATTGCCACTGTGGTCAGAAAGTCCTTCTATGTGGCACATCTCATTACGAAGGGTTTTGCATCCAGGAAGGAAGAGGTCATCATCTCTCTCTCTCTCTCTACTCTTCCCTCATTACGCCAATCCTCGAATATAATACCCTATTTGGCATGTACCTCACTAGGCACATGCAACAGCTGGAAAGGCCACAAAAGAACCTCATGAAGAGGATCCTATGCTTTAAACACATGTCCTACATGGACAGAATCAAAAAAACTCCAACTATTCTCTGTCTCATATCATCTACTAAGAGGCGATCTCTGCTTGACTTACAAAGCCATGTCTGACTCAGCTCTGTTAGAAATGCAACATCTAAAGAAATCCCAATCCCTCCACACCACATGCTCCAGAGACCTCAACCTCATTACCACAATCAACAGAACATGCTGGAGGGATAGGTTCATAACCCAGAGACTGCCCATGCTCTGGAACAGACTTCCCATACCTGTCAAGCAGAGCATCTCACTGGCCCTCTTCAAGATAACTCTTGATGAGTGGATGGGAAATAGAAAATTAACTCTGGGGATCACTCCAGTTGCTCTACTTGATAGAGGCACTGGGAACAAACATCGGGCGGCACGATGCCAGGGCACTTCTATGAGGTAGGCTTGTAAAGGCTCCAAAGCCATTAGCCTAGTACACACCTATCTATGAACTGCTGGTCTCCACATTTCAAGAACATAGTCAGTATAGAGACTCAGGCTGAAGATCTGATGAAGAGTTTTTGCTAAGTGGGACTTTATGCTTCTCGGAATATATCCAGTGATACTGTCATGATCCATAAAACCAGTTTTTTTTTTTGAATGTGTCAAAAGAGCTTGCCAAAAGCCATTTGATGTTTAGTGATTCACAATTTTGGGGTGAATCTTGTGTACATCGACAGTAAAAGCACTGCTGTTCTGAATGTATGCCATATATATATATATATATATATATATATATATATATATATATATATATATATATATAAATATATACACACACACATACATACACGCACACACACACGTGTGTATATATATATATATATATATATATATATATATATATATATATATATATATATTTGTATAAAGGGAGGGCAGGAAGATAGAAACATGCCTAAAGAAAGATCAGTCAATGTTCTGGCAATTATACTTGCAATGTATATCAACATTACTTACATTAAATAATTTTTGACACCAGGAGTATATATGCAAATGTGCTTATATCAAAAATATTAACATGACAAGAGTTTTTGGCAATCAGAAAATATATGAATTTATGTATTACCAATTGTACTTCCCTTTTACTCTCTTTCTAACACTACAAACCAGACACCTTGAATGTAATATTAACTGAATTTGCTCCAAACTAAATGGCAAGTGAAAGAGTGACTGATGTTTTACAGTGGATTAATGTTTTTTCTTTGGATAATGATTTCTCTAAAAGACAAGCTGTTCTTTTTTTCCTATTTTTCAGCACTTTTCATTATGTTTTATTATTTGGAGGTTTGAAATCCCTTGTTGGTTTGGTGCCAACTGAAGATCGCCTCCCTGTTCTACTCAGCTGCTGAGTGTTGCATCAACTGCATCGGGAGTTTAATCACCCCCCGAATACTGCAAGTTGAATTCCACTGAACAGACCACCTGAGACCAGCTATTTTAAAACTACAAGTGCATCCAATGTGTCAGGAATTTAATCATCCCTGAATACTGCATGTTGAATTCCACTGTACAGACCACCTGAGACCAGCTATTTTAAAACTACAAGGTTATTATCTAACCCTATAACAACTTGTTAGCAGGACTGGTAGGAGACCAGGTGCCATCTGCAATTGGGCCCCTCCCAGTAGTGGTCCCCTTCTACCTCCTATATCTCACTGACACCTAGTCCTGTATATAGCTAGGCTACTGCACTAGTAAGCTCCTAGACTCCACTCTTCTATCCTATGTTTTACACCCACATATATCCATATAACTGTATAATTGGCTTACTTTTCTTAAAATATTTCAACACCCATATATCTTGTTAATTGGCTTTACCTTTACATTTTTTGAGCAAAACAATACAATTGACTTGAGAATTTCCCTTACCTACCTCACTGATGGTTTTTTATAAACTCCTCCTTACCTGTTGTTCTCGTTGCAAGTCATTATGGCATCTACCTAGTGTTTTACACCCTTCCACCCTCCCCTTTGACCTGCCTGAGGTTTGAAATCCCTTGTTGGTTTGGCACCAACTGCAGTTTACCTCCCATTCTTCTCAGCCACTGCATGTGTAAGTTACCAATGTAGGTCAGCTGCTTAGTGCATTACTCCTATTAGTTAACATTGTTAGCATTTTTCCCATGGAAATGTTACCTGCTGCTGCTGCTTCTTCTTTCGGCTGCTCCCGTTAGGGGTCGCCACAGCAGATCACCTGTTTCCATTTCTTCCTGTCCTCTGCATCTTGCTCTGTCACACCAACCACCTGCATGTCCTCTCTCACTACATCCATGAACCTCATCTTAGGCCTTCCTCTTTTCTTGTTGAAACTTGACCACTGCAGTAATACCTGCTGATGTTTTGTCTTTGTTCTCCAGATGTTTGGAGTTGTACTAGCGTGCATTAATTCCTATGGTATGGGCACACGTGTTCTGTTGAACAGCCATGCTGAATAACTAGCTATGTTTAGTTTTACAATTACTCTACTTGTCTAGAGCAATTCATAGTGAAATGTGTATTTTCTGACCTGCGGATGTATTTACTGTTTATGCTGACTATATCCTGCAGATATTTAGTTGTCTTCTCCTGATGTGTGCAGCTTTCTCAGTATATAATGTACTTAATACAACAGCCATAGCTGTAATACTGTACGGTATTGCTTAGTTCTGTACTTGATTTAGTGTAATGCCTGATGTGTGTGGCTTTCTCAGCATATATTGTGCTTAACACAACAGCCATAACTGTAATACTGAATGGCTTTGCTTACTTTTTGCCCTGATTTTAGTGTGATGCCATTCTATATATTTTGTGATAATATTCAATGAATTATTTGCTTTCTGCACTGCCCATCTATATCTCCTTCCTACCTACCTAAACTCTTACTTCTTGAACAGTCCGCTGTTTATTACTAACAGTCTCCCTCTGAAATTCTCTGCAGTTAACTCCTCCTCTCCTGATACCACCATAGAACACTGCCTGGTCCTGCCGAAACCATAGGTTTCTGTTGTAGGTATATACCCTACCTGACCCTAGCGCTCGCTATTCTTCGTTCCTAGCTGGATGGAATCCCGTACATCCATACAGCACCAATTAAAGGTTGCTGTTATTTTATTTGCTCCTAACAACTAAAACCAGACAGTAAAGGGTAACAGTATTCTCGGCCTGTCAGTGTTGCATCTTACCTGCACCTTAAAAAAGGCACACTTTATGGCCATAGTTCTTTACCATTCACTAGCCACTATTGCGACCAACAGAATCCCATTATCCTATAACCATTGTTAGCTCTATATTATGCCCATTTCTTCCAATATTAATTAGTATAACTAATATATTTTTCTCTGAAACTGCTTTGGTAAGCTATTACAACACCCTACCCCTGTTCCACCTCCACCCCACTTTTTTTTGTTTCTCTAATCATTGCAATATCTACTAAACAGGCTAATATTGTTTGACTTACCCCTGTCTATCTTTTATTCCACAGTGCATCCACTGCATCAGGAATTTAATCACCCCCCCCCCCAAATACTGCAAGTTGAATTCCACTAAACAGACGACCTGAGACTAGCTATTTTTAAACTACAAGGTTATTATCTAACCCTAAAACAACTTATTACCAGGTGCCATCTGCAGTTGGGCCCACTTCCGGTAGTAGTCCCCTTCGACCTCCTATATCTCACTAAGACACGTAGTCCTGTATATAGCTAGGCTGCTACACTAGTAAGCTCCTAGACCCCCCTCTTCTAGCCTATGTTTTACACCCAGATACATCCATATAACTGTATAATTGGCTTACTTTTCTTAACATGGTAACTAAAAAAACATGAAAAAGGATCAGCAGAAGACCACTGACACCGCTGTATAAAGTTTAGCTCTTTCTTTCGTTTAATACCAACGAACTTCTTCAGAACACTTCTGAAGTTCATTGGTATTAAATGAAATAAAGCGCTAAGCTTTATACAGCAGTGTCAGTGGTCTTCTGTTCGTCCTTTTTCATGTTTTTTTAGTTACCAAGTTTTCAGTTTCGTGAATTGGTGTTTTTTTTGTTCGTTACTTTTCTTAACATATTTCAACACCCATATATCTTATTAATTGGTTTTATTTTTACACTTGTTGAGCAAAACAATACAATTCACTTGAGAATTTCCCTTACCTACCTCACTGATTTTTGTAGACTCCTCTTACTTTGTTGATCTTGGTGCTACCCCACTCCGTTCGCCCTCACTAATACTCAGGCTCACTCAACTACCCTACCCTGTCCCATTTCCCATCCACTCCCACTACCTCTAGGTTTATACATGTATACCTAAACTCTCCACCTACCTATCCCCACACCACTCCCTTACACCTTCCCACCCCCATACTCCCTCCAACAATGACTCCTCCCCCTTATCACAGACCAATCATCATCCTTGCACTCAGTGTCACCATCATCCTTATGCTCACATCAGCAAGCTGCCTAACTCCTATCACACCATATCTTGTTCCCATGCTCTGGAACAAGATTCCAGTCTACATTAGGCAGAGCTCCTCGCTAACCCTCTTAAAGAGAAACCTTGACGAGGGGATGGGAAAGGGATCACTTCAATGGCTCTGCTGGACAGAGGCACAGGGAACTAATCTAAGGAGGTGGCGAAAGCTAACACATTCCGGCCAGAGAACTAATCTAAGGGAGCGGCAAAAGCCAACACATTCCGGCTAGGCTTATAAATGCCTTCAGGCAGATAGCCTAGTACCTACCTATGAACCCAATGATACCTATACACATCCAGCTAAACATACTTCCACCCACACTCCACCCACACAGCACTATAGCCTGCACATATCCCCAACAACATTTCACCACATCACTATTCCACCTATCTCAGGAAGAATTCTCCCAACCTCTCTCAAATCTCTTATCACAAATAAGTACATAGTCATCCTATCCACACTATCCAAGCTCTTACACCATATTATAAGCCATCGACTAATCCTAGCTGGTGACATGCACCCCAATCCAGGGTCAATCCCTTGTATAAACTCCATATCTAAGCCATGTCCCACACCCAACCAAATACCCATGAATAGAGCAAAAATAGCCTTTTACTACTAAGCTTAAATATCCATAGCATCAGTAACAAAGTGCACCTACTCCATGCTTTACCATCTACCTACTCCCCTAATATACTATCATTAACTGAAACCTGGCTAAAGCCCACTAATCCCGACACTGAGTTCCTCCCAACAGGATACAATGTACTATGCCACGATAAATTATCTAAAAAAGGGGAGGGGTAGCATTAATTTACAAAAACAACCTACAAATTGACACCATCAATCCTCATATCCCCGCTATTACTAATTCTGAACTCCTTCTAGCCAAACTCAAACTTAGTGGCAAAAACTCAATCAATATTATCACGTTACATACCACCAAGTAAGAATACTGCCTCCTAGAAACCCTCCTACACTGGGTAAATGATAATCTTACCCAAGAAACAAACATCCTAGGTGATTTTAATATTGACTGGAACATGTGCTCAACTACTAACCCCACCACCCATCTTAATCTTTACAGCCTCTCCCAAATCATTCACTCTAGCACTAGACTAGCAAACAGTAAAACCAAAGAAAGTCTCCTTAGACTGGATCTTAATAAATAAGACCAACACTCCATATCATGCAGGAGTCCTTCCAGACTCCCTTAGCAACCACCAACCCATCTTCTTACCAAAATACAAAACCCAAGCCAAATCTACCCCCTATTTCAAATTACCCGGAACAAAAATAACTTTGACCCATTCAACTTCAGACTTGAACTAAAACACCATAACTGGAACATACTAAAAGTACTACCCCTAGAACAAGCAGTAACCCAATTCAACAATACTTTCCTACAGATCTTAAGTAATCATGCCCCAGCTTGTACCACTAAACTCAAAATGAAATCAGCCCCTGGATCACCAAAGAGACTAAAAAAAAGATAGCACAAAGGAATACAGCCTGGCAGCTATGGAGAGCTACTAAAACTCTAGCCAATAGGGTATAATTCCAAAAACTTAGAAATGAAATAAAAAAAATATTATCTTGGATAAAAATAACTACTTTCTACAACTCCAAAACAGGCATCAAAATAACCCCCAAAAGTTCTGGACAGGAGTAAATAAATTACTCCACCCTGGCAAACCCTCCACCCCCATCTCCAACCACCACTATTGATAACACAGATATACCTGACTCATTCAACAAATACTTCAAAGAAACCATCTCCAAACTAGCTCAAAATCAACCCACTACTACCACCACCAATTTCCCCAAACCTACAGTCAGTCCAAAAACAACCTTCCAATTCCAACCCATCCCCATCAAAATATTACTAACAAAACTTAAACCTACTAGCTTAGCAGCCAACTGCATCCCTGCAAAATACCTACAGATGGCAGCTAATGAACTCACCTACCCCATCTGTATCCTCCTAAGCAGATCCATATCTGAACATACCATCCCACCAATCTGGAAAACCTCCTACATCATCCCTCTATGCAAAGATGGTACTTCCACCGACTTCTCCAACTATCGTCCAGTTGCCATCCTGTCCCCACTAGCAAAAAAACTTGAAAAATGCATACACCACCAACTCAAGCCATACTTACTAAATAACAAACTTCTCTCTCCCACACAACATGGATTCCACCCTGCCCACAGCACAACCACAGCCCAACTCTCTTTCACAAACCACATCAATCAAAACAGACACTTAGGTAAACTGACATCTGCCATTTTCTTGGACCTGTCATAAGCCTTTGACATGGTCAACCATCCTAAATTATTCCACTCCCTCACTGATCTGGGCCTTAGTAATCATGCAATAACCTGGTTTCAGAACTACTTACAAGAAAGGCAACAGGCAGTTCGATGGGACAACAATCTATCCTCACTGCTACCCATTACTACAGGAGTCCCTCAAGGGTCCATTCTAGGACCCCTTCTATTCTCCATTTTCTCTAACAATCTCTACAACATCTGCCTAGATGCAACTGTAATACAGCATGCATTTGACTCAACAATCATCTGCTCAGCCAATGATCCTTATGAACTCCTCTCTATCACCCAAAAAGACTTCCAATCTACCGGAACCTGGTTTCTTAAATGAAAATTTACAACTTAATCCCAAAGAGTCCAAACTGTTGCTTTTCAAACCTAACAAATCCACCATTATGCCAAACTCATTTAACATCGTGTCCAGAGTTGGGACTATCATCTCCCCAGATACTCGCACAAAATTGCTAGGGGTTACCATTGACAACAACTTTAAATTCGATATGCATATAAATCAAACCATAAAAAAAATCCACAGAAAACTTGCCAGTCTCTACAAAAATAGACCATTTCTAACTCAACCTGCTAGAATAACCATAGCTCAAACTCACCTCCTCTCCACTCCTATTCTATGCCCCATCTTCACCAACCTACCCAAAACTGAAATTCCCAAGCTCAACATCTGCTACAATCAAATAGCCAAATTTGCCACCAGTGTCCCCTACCGAGCACACCACTGTCAGTCACTACATCAACTTAACTGGCTTGAGTTTCCTTAATCTCTTGGCATTCCATCAGCTTTCTTTTGCTCACAAAGTCCTACTACTTCCAGATAAAACCCCAGGACTCTCTAACCTACTAATACTACAAACCAATCCCAGACAACTTTGTTCTAGTGATAAAAGACTTATTAAAGTGACCAAAAGCAATAACACAGCAGGTGATTTCCTATTCCAAAATTACATAGGCAAAATTTGGAACTCCTTACCTTCTGCCACTACCACTGTCAATACTAAGGTTTCATTCAAAGAACACCTAAAACTCTCATGGATATGCTCCTGCTTGCCCTAGACTGACCTCCCACTCCCAGCTTCTTCCCCCTTATTTTATACTCCCTGTTACACCCCCCGATGCAAAATAGTAACTCCTACTTATGGTCACCCACCTCCTATCACCTACCCTGACAGTTTAATAGTATTCTCCTTCCATCCTGAACTCTACTACTAGTCACAAACTCAACCCTAACATATCACCTAACATCCTCTTACTTCGGTTTGTCTCTGACAATTGAACTACTGTAATCTCTTAGTAGCTTTTGTGTTCTTTTTTAAATTCACAACAATGTAACCTTTTACTTCTGCATTTACCAATGTTATTTGCATGCAATGTTATTTAATCTGAGGAGCTTTTCTCCCCAGGCCTCTGCTGAAAATGGACATGTATCCAGTCGGACTCTCCCATTCAACAAATGTAAAATAAAATAAAAATAAATATTATGATTATATAAACCAACACACCTCGTGGAACCAGACCTGATACCAAAATAAGAGTCCAAAGTAAAATTCTTCCATTTAATCACAGCCACAAAATAAGTCAAGCGCTTTCATCTGCCACAATACAGGACTTTATCAAAACAGTTAACATCCAGTCACAAAGGGCTTTTATCCTTGAATTAGTTAACATTGATTAAGTACTTAAATAATTCAATTATCCAATAAAAGTGTTCATGAGCTTTTAAAACATTCAAGTAGTCATTCTAAAATCACAATGTATTAATTATTACCATTTTAAATGAAAATAATTATTAATATGAATACAAAACAAACATAGATTATTCAAAAACATTCTATAAAAACTTTCACAGTTCATAGTTTAGTCGCTCTTTCTTTAAGTATAGGTACAAGGGAAACATGGTCGTTCAGACCTGGAGGGTGGGTGGCATTTAACAAAATCTGCCATTTACACTCACTTCAATATATGTTGTTTGACCAATCCCCCCCCCAATATCTTTCTTAATAATTTCCAAGATACCGAAATGAAATCCTTGCCTAACCCCACAAGAGAGTGTATGCTTGTATAACACATTATTAGTATTATGTGTCTCAATAGCATATAAATGTTCATATATTCTTTCACGTAGGGATCTCTCTGTTTTCCCCACATAGAACATGCAACAATCTTGACAAATAGCTATGTATACTAACCCACTGCTACCACAGTTCCCTTTTTTCAAATAAATCTTTCTCTGGGGGTCACCTACCATTAATTCCTTACCTGTGTAAATATAGGGACAGTACTTGCATAAACCACAACTAGTTGTACCTCCTTGGGTGGGTTGTTGGTGGACGGGATGTTCAAACAAAACTTTCAAGTTGTGTCCTACCTTGTAAATAGGGTTTTTTTATCCCAGTTTGTTTCTTAACTCTTGGTTACATTGCAATATTAACCAATTGTGAGTCAAAATATCCTTGACTTTACCATCAAAAGTTCCAAACTGTGCAACCATAGCGTTGGTATATTCTTGATTTTTATTATTGTTGGGTCTCCCCACCCTATTTGTAGTTGTGGCTTGACCTAAAAGTGGAACAAACTTGTTTCTCCACCCCCTCAGAATTTCATCAGCCAAATCGTAAACCATTTTTGGGGGGTACACTCTGGTCAGAAACATAGAACTCAAATTTCCTAGTTCTAATTTAAAATCTGTAATACTGGAGCACATTCTGTCTCCTTGGATCATCTGGCCTCTGACTAGGCTTCTTTTGATGTAATATGGGTGATTACTTTCAAATGCCAAAAAACTGTTTGAATATGTGGACTTGCGGAAAACCTTGGATGTAAACCCTTGTGTTTCATAGTTCTTTCTAATAGTGACATCCAGGTAGTTAATTTCTGTAGCATGGAAATAAGTGAACTTAAAATATTCACAAAAAATGTTTACCATTTTTTCTTCCTTTTTCCATAAATCCAGGTAACGCAAGTAAACAAACCACCCTTCTTCAAAACCTGAGTTGAAAATGTATCTCCTTTCCCATGCTGCTACCACTAAGTTGGCATACATTGGGGCAAAGCTTGATCCCATGGCAACACTTCTTAGCTGCCTGAAAAATATTTCAAAACTAAAGTAGTTGTGTTGTAAAACAGTCTCCATAGCATCAATAATAAAATTGAAAAGAGGCCCCCTCAATGTAGTATATTCTAATAAAGCCTCTGAAAATAATTCCAATCCTATTTCATGTGGTATGGAGCTAAACAAGTCTACTACATCTATAGCAGAAAATCCCTTGGATTCTAATAAATATTCTTGTTTAATTCTTCCAAGGAAGTCCCATGAAGTTGTTAACACGTTTGATAGGAATTAATGTATCTTTCAATAAACGGTCAATAAAGACCCCCATTGAGCAAGTAGAACTGCTGTCTGCTGCTAAGATGAGACGATATGGTGGGTGAAAAACATTTTTATGCACTTTCAGAATTCCGAAGGCAGTGGGGATGTATGGGTGGTCATTAAACAAAAGTCTAAAAGTTTGTTCATTAATCACTCCCTGAAATAAACTATCTTCCAGGAATAGCATTAGCTTTTTATGAGCTATGTCTATTTCTCCTCTGGAAACTATTTCATAGTGATCTGTGTCATAGAGTGTGTTTGCTATATCATTCACATAGTCTTATTTTTCCACCAAAACCATCACACCCCATTTATCAGGTCTCATCATCCTGTATCAACCTGAATCTCTTAGTTTTTTTTTAATTCTAAGGCTTCCTCTCCTGTGAGGTTAAAAGTTTCATTTTTATGCAAATAATAGGCTTGATAGATTTCCGTTGTACATATTCTTTCGAAATCCACTAAAGTAGGATGTGTAGGTGGGTCATACAAGCTCTTTTTCCTAAATCTATTACCTTCTGGGATTCTTTCTGCCTCTTGTTTAAACTGTAGTTGAAAATTCAACTTCCTAACGTAAATTTTAAGTTCTATAAGTACATCTACTATAACTACTTTACTCCCAGGTACAAACTTAAACCCTTTCCTAAAACCACCGTATCGTCTCATCATAGCAGCAGACAACAGTTCTACTTACTCAATGGGGGTCTTTATTGACCGTTTATTGAAAGATACATTAATTCCTATTAAACATGTGTTAACAAATTCATGGGACTTCCTTGGAAGAATCCTACAAAAGGGCCTCACTGAGACAGATGCCTGGTGTCAAAGACATGGTCTCAAGCTCAATGCCAAAAAGTGCATTGTCATCCCCTTTGGTAAAAATTCTGTACCCATGAACTACCACATTGGCGGTAGTCAACACCGAAAGTGTGATAAGAGACCTTGGGACACAAGTGGACAGTAGTCTCTCCTTTGATAATCACATTGCCATAGTGGTCAGGAAATCCTTCTACGTGGCACACCTCATCACAAAAGGTTTCTCATCCAGAAAAAAAGAGGTCATTGTTCCCCTCTACTCATCACTCATTAGACCCATTATAGAGTACAACGCCCCTTTTGGTATGTACCTCACAAGACATCTACAACAACTGGAAAGGCCGCAAAAATACCTCACAAAGAGGATTACTGGCCTCAAACAGATGCCTTATGCAGACCGTCTCAAAAAACTCCAGCTTTACTCCGTCGCATATCACCTACTCAGAGAGGCAATCTCTACCTAACATACAAAGCTATGTCAAACCCAGAGCTGTTGGACATGCTCCACTTAAAGAAATCCCAATCCCTCCGAGCTACACGCTCTAGGGACCTGAACCTTGTCACCACAATAAACAGAACATGCTGGAGGGATAGATTCCTGTCCCAGAGACTTCCCATACTCTGGAACAGACTACCTATCTATGTCAAACAGAGATCCTCATTAGCACTCTTCAAGAAAAATCTTGATGATTGGATGGGTAATAGGAAATTCACCCCAGGGATCACTTCTGCATTTCTGCTTGACAGGGGCACAGGAAAACAATTTTCTTGGGTGGCGAAAGCCAGGGTACATTTTTGGCTAGGCTTGTATAGGCCCCTAGGGCCAATAGCCTAGTACCTACCTATGAACCTATAAGAGAGAAATGTGCTTCAGTGATTTCCATGTCTGTGTAATTATAAACATGGCACACTTGCAAACAAAGTAATTTCCCCTTAAATGGTGAAATACAAGATTGTATCTGTGCACTAAAATTCAGTACCTGTTCCCCTTCCTGTTTTTCCAAAACTGTCTATGCCTTTGGGCCCTTGTCCCCTTGGCATCTGCAGTTGCCCTAAAAAATTATTGTTTTGGTTTCTGTTCCTATTCAGAATTCTTTCTGACCTCCTAGGAAATGAGAATTCTTGCTCAAAAACTTCATCTGTCTCACCTTCATATAACCGTTTCGTAGTTGTTAGACTTATTTCTCTCATCATATTGGCCTATTCTAACTTATGCATCTTGCCTGTTCTGGTTAAAAAAGGGGGGGGGGTCATAATAACTTTTTGGAAGTGGGTATGCCTCCTTGTCCTGATAGTCAAGTTCACCCCTCCTTAGTTTCCTTTGTTTCCTCAAGACATTTTCTTTAACTTTTTGTTCAATCCTGTTAAAAATATGGTCATATTTTACTTCAAAATTCATAAAACCGTCGTCTTCCACAATATTTTAACACATTAATTTCATCCATTAACTTTTGAATTTTACTACTATTAATTTTAATAATAAAATGCAACAGCTCTAAGCCATGCCTGTCAAACATGGCTAAAAGTTCTAAAAGTTCTTCCTGTCCTGCTTTAATACCATTTGGAAACTTATACATACGCAATCCTTTGGGTACTCTTTGGACTCAAATACATTCTGCCAAATAGGCATTATCAATTTGTAGACTACGTAGCTTATTCATTTTAAGTTCAAATGTTCGCAAACGTGTGTTAATGTCCATTGGTCTAACAGTCTCTTCTCTGTTAAAATTCAAGTCTCTATTGATCCATTATTCGAACCACACGGTTCTGGTGGAATTAGTTTGCTTATTAAAGTTCCCCTGGCTGCATGGGACACTGTTGATTTGTGTTGAACAAGTTGGTCTAGGATTGACTACAGCAGCTTTTCCTGTTGACCTTAATCCACCAGAAGTTGTCATCAGGTGCATGGGTTCATCTGTAGCAAGGTCTCTTGGGAACTGTAGTTTATCCAGAGTGAATTGCATCTGCTGGTATTGTGATGCCATTAGTTTTATAAGATGAGTTAGATTACCCTCATCATTCGCTGATGAAAACTCTAGCAATTTCTGCACTGGTGGAACTGATGTAAAATTGTTCAAAGCAATACTGCTGTTGGTATCCATGACAATGGTATCAATTAACCATATGTCAGGCCACAATAAAAGGCATGGTTTCCAAACACACTCCAAAACACCAAATACACAGAAAAAAAGCATTCTCTGAAGAGAAACAAGAACTGTATAAACCAATGCACCTCGCGGAACTAGACCCGATACCAAAAGATGAGTCCAAAGTAAAATTCTTCCATTTATTCACAGCCACAAAATCAGTCTTCCGTTTATTCACAGCCACAAAATAAGTCAAGCGCTTTCATCCGCCAATATTATAATTATTACTATTATTATTTTCAGCATGCAAGTGAAATTCTGCATTGATAAAGGAGATATTAAATATCCATATAGCCCAGATTTCCCAAGCACAGTATCATATATCGCCATAGAATTTCATGATAAAAGACATTTACAGTCCTAATACCTCAATAAGCTACAACCATGAAGACCACCTCAGCAGCACAATTAAAGCTGACAACATCAGAGTAAAGAAACAGATGCTACCAATATATAAAAGTAAGAGAGGTCATTTCTTGCAGCTCAATGATGTAGATTCTATATCCAGATTCCTTCTACTCCATACCTCCCACTCCACCCCCATTCTCAAACTAAAAATATCTGTAGCACAACGGGTAAGATAACTGTGAAATAATGAAAGAAGTAAGGACAGAGAACAACCTTAATGTTTCATGATAAAATATCATAAACGGTACCATTTCAGAAAGGAGAAAATTAAATAAGCAAAAGTGATGCAGAGAAATAGCCAGTGCAGTGATACTCTAAGTCAGTTTGAAATATGAAGTTAAATGTTTCAGTTTATAAACATTTTGAAGTAAGCTGAGTAAAATTTGCTTAACAGACTGTCAATAAGCTTGCAAGTAATGAGAGAGTAGCAGTTTTTGGAAGCACGGTATTTTATCACTTCATTTTCACTTAAATAACACAAACATTTCTAAAATGTTTCTTGTACTGCCACTGTTAAGCTATATACCATACTACATTCATAACAGAGTTTTCCATGCCTTCCAACTTTTCCCACGTGCATTTTATTGCACTACAGAGTACCCAGAAAGCATCTCAGTTAAAACATGGCCAAGTTTTAAAGAAATTTAGTTAGCATAATATATGGTTAATGTGAAAAGAATATTGCAGTCAGGGGTTTCAGCCTGAGAAACTGCACATCCACTATGCGAATCCAAGAAAGTCATTTATGTAACATGTGTCTAAGATGCCTCAATGAATACAGACAGCTGTGCCTTGTGGAACAAACTGAATTAAGGCTGTTGTTAATGGGTTAGCGTTCGCTGACAAATAAAAATACCAGTTTTGATTGGTTAGTTGCTGCATGTAACAGAAAGTCTATTCTTCATAACACATTCAATCACATTTTAAATATAAAATGACACCTAAAACTACTGCATAAATAAGATACATGTTTCATAATTAAAGGAAGACTAATCTACTTACCATATATTGTAGCTACTTTGGTTTGCAGTTTGAAAAAAAAAATGTGTGAGGTATCGGCAAGTCCACAGTAACCCATGTCCTAGACCCTTGTTTTGTTGCCTAATGAACAGTGTGGCTAGTACCTACACTTTGATCCCAGAATACCAGAAAGCTGTGGGTTCTATCTTCTCAAGTCACCTTTGTCCATATGCCAACACCCCACATCATCACATCCATAGAGGCAGAGAAAATTCCAGATGCTTTGTTAGAGATCTCCAGCAGGGTAGGTTTCCTGTGACAAATACTGACTGATGGAGGTGTCCATTTCATGTCAGACTTGTTGGCTTGTCTGTGGAAGTATTGTGGGGTACAGGATCTAAACACCACCTCCCCCCAGACTAATGGTCTTGTGGAGAGGTTAAACTCTACAGCAAAGACCATTTTACAGGAATTTGCAGACCAGTTTGAGAGAGAGTGGGACAGATATTTGCCTCAGCTATTGTTTGTATACAAAGAGGTACCCCAGGAATCCACAGGGTTTTCACCCTTTGAGTTGCTGTATGGGCACAGAGTGAGGAGGAGTTTAGATTTGATTCATGATAAGTGAGAGGGTGAGTGTGAATCCCACAAAGAGTCTGCTGTGGTATATGTCCTAAACCTCAGGACAAGGCTTAGGGAGCTTATGGGCTTGGCCCAGGAGAACCTGGCAGGAGCCCAACAGCAGAAGAAGGTCTGGTTTGACAGTAATGCTTGAGCCTGACAGTATGCTGTGGGACAGCAGGTCACAGTGCTCATTCTTGTCAGACACAATAAGCTGCAGGCAGCTTGGGTGGGAGCTTTCAAACTGGTAAGGAAGGTCAGTGATGTTAATTACATGGTAACCTTGCTAAGCTAGAGGTAAGGGCACAAATTGTACTATGTTAATGTGATAAAGCTTCAGCATGTCAGGAAGGTCCTGGTAAGACTCCAAAGGGCAGGATTGGCCATTAAGCCCAGTAAGTGTCAGGTGGGTATGGCAGAGGTCTTCTACCTGAGAAATAGAGTGGGGAGTGGTAACATTAGGCCAGAACCTGCCGAAGTGGAAATTATCGAGGTGTGGCCTACCTCTGTTACCAAAAAGCAGGTGAGTGCATTCTTGGGGACAGCAGGGTACTATAGAAAGTGTGTTCCCAGTTATAGTACAATAGCTGCTCCCCTCACAGATATGACAAGGAAAAACAGGCCATATAAGGTAGTGTGAACCCCAGCTGGTGAGCAGGCATTCCAAAAGCTTAAATGGGCTTTGGGAGGACCCCTGTGTTAGCCACTCCAATGCCAATGCATATGGAGTCTCAAGGCAGTCTATAGATTAATATGTTTCCAGATAGGCCCATTTCTTTCAAGCAACATTTTTCCGGGGTCACTTGAAAAACAAGCTTGATTCTTCAAGGTGGGGATGTGATGATATGGGGTGTTGCAATCTGTGCTAGGGAGAGTGGGGCAGTGCATGTGTAACATATGCCAGTATAGTTAGCTGGAGTTTTGTAAATAATTGTGTGTCATTTGACCATCATGCTGACTTGTACAGATGCTTGTGTTAAAACATTTATCAAAAGTGTTATTATAACTAATTAAATGTTTAGGTTTAAACAAAGAGTTCTGGAAGGAAAGAGAAGTTGTTTTTGAAATTGTTCTATAGCTTTCAAATACTGCAACAGATCTTAGCAAAGCTCTGAGTGTGTATTGTACCAGCACTAAGAGGATGGAACTCTCAAGGCAGTTTGTTTTCTTTTCTTTGGAAACCGATGCAAAACATCTATGTCAGTTATCCACGATTGGTTAATTCAGTTCGGTTAGTTTGAAATTCATCAGCTTGCCTTGTGGAAATAAGCATCCCAGCATCTTGTCTTGCCTTACTGTATTAATTAAGTTAGCTAGGGAACACTGTCCAAGCATTAAAGGTGAAGGGGCCAAATATACAACATAAATGCCACAGGCTGGCGAAGAAACATACATGATATGAACTTGTCAAGCGTGGATAATCAGGGAAGAGACAGTAGGAAAGAAGGAAACATTATTTCACCTCTATAACAGCCCCCTGACTTGCTGACCTCTACTCATCCTCATCTCATATGAGAGTTACAGGAAAGAAGGGGATATTGGATGGACACCGTCTAGGATAAGGGAATGCAAGGCTATTACAGGGAAGATAAACAAGAAATAGACAATGACAAAAATAAATGACAGCATGATTCCTCACTACTTAACAGAAGGCAAGCTGTATTTATGGCAGTCATGTCCCTCCCAAAGTAATGATCTGACTCGCAGCACTGTCACTGAACAATCATGGAAAACTGTTACAGTACAATTTACAATATTCTGTAATATTTGCTATGAGGTTTTAAAGAGGTTATTATATTACCAAATAATTTACTGCTGCTAAATAAAACAGGTCATCAAATGTGAATCAGACTAATAAGTAAAGATACTACATGACCAAAGTAACCTCATTAAAGTACACCAGACCAGTCATATTGGACTGTACAGTAGTAACCCACTAAGCTTAGATGGTCATTAAGTAGAAAGTACACATTTTTACAATAGCTTATCTAGTGGTTTAAGTATTGAGATGGAACAATAATTCCCTAGTTGGTCATTTCCACCACCACTGTGTACGGGGCTACAATGCTAGGCTTCCAAGCTGTCAGAACTACTCCTTCAGAGAATGAGTTATCACTACAGGTAAAAACAAAGCCTTCAATTAAAATTTAAAAAATGTAATATAATTTATCTGTACCATCACCATAGCCATCCTGAATAATTCAACAGACTTTTTTTTTATCAAGCAGGATAAATGTAGATGCCATATTAATCTTCAAAATTCTGGTACAGATTACTTGTTTTTTTCTTTTCTTTTCTGATCAAGTAAGTTTCAACAGCCCTACTGCCTATTTTCCTGGGATATTTGAGGTGCTGTTTATAAAACACAGGCAAACTTTGGCCACAGCAATATTACTCTTCTTCTGGTGTTAGTGAGTTTGCACCATTGATTGGGTGTTCACTTAACAGAAAACTGTGTTGGACCACTCCATTTGGTGTAAAGAAGCATGGTACAGTCTGTGAAAAAAGAAGGTACGGAGGAGAGTGAAAAGACAATGTGCATTGAAAGATATGTCCTCTCTCAAACTGTTGCATCCGAGACCTCACGGATTGAAACAATGTAATGACTCATCAATAAACTAAAGTAACCTGAAGCTGAAGAGTCTTCAGAAAAAGTCACACAATGCCTTGCAAAAGACAAAGTAGCAAATCACAGGAGAACAGACAAACATTGGTAAGAGACAGAATTATAACATCTGCAGTAAGGGTTGTACGGAATGAACCATCTATAATGAGAACAGTGCACAGTAATAAATGTTATTAGAATTCATGATTTAACTAAATTCATTATTAAACTAATCAAAACAATGGACTTATGAATATGGATGTACATGTTAAATAAATATATCCAATACTGCAGGAAAAAAATTGGAATCTTCTGCCACCAGATCTAACTTTACAACCCTCCATGCAGATCTTTAAACAAAGACTCAAGAAACATCTTAAAACTCACTGGTTATGTCCCTGTTGCAACCCTGACTAATTCCTCTGCTCTCTCTACTGCTATCTCTGTACTGCCTTCTCATACCAATCATTACTACTTCACCCCTCCAGATGTAGCATTTTTCTCTAGTAAATTAAACTACTTATGTTATTAATGTAATTCTTCTGAATGTACTGTATCTTACCTCACATATCCTTTCTGCACAGTGACTAGCTTATTCTGTATGATTATAGGACATTAATGTCAGTTTTTCCTCTCATTAATACTCATTACTAAGTATTTTTAACATCCTTTCTTTGTATAATTTGTACTAGATATATTTAAGTGTTATATTATCTCTGTGTTACTACTGGAGCTTTTCTCCCCGGGCCTCCACTGAAAATGGAAATATATCCAGCTGGACTAGCCCGGTTAACAAATGTAAAATAAATAAAAATAAATAAATAAAATATACTGGAATGGGAAGCATCAATGATACAAGCTTTGAGTGGGAAGAAAAGAAAAAATTGAACTGCTTAAGAATAAAACTTGTTGGAAATATTTTTCATTGTAAAAGTTGAGTGCATAAAGTACAGAATTTGAAGAAGGCAATAGAGTGAAATAATGATTTTTAAGTTGCACTTAAAAATATCGTAAACCAGTAGGTGAACTCATCCACCCATCCCAACATCCATCCATCTTATGAGTCAGTTGCCATGGAGACAGCTATGGTCATAACAAACTGAGCAGGGTAAGCAGCACTTGCCTTATCCCTAGACAGCATCTCCAGCACATTCTGTGGAATGGCCAGGAATTCTTACTTAAGCTGATATATATAATTCCTACAAAGTGTTTAGCTCCAATCCAGTCCTTGCACCCACTGGTCTGTGCTTGGTATCTTACCTGTGGGAGACACCTGGGAACATCCTAATCAGGTGCCCATATACCATCAGCTGATATCACTCAACATGAAGGAGTAGAGACTGTACTTTAAGAGCTTCCTATACTGCTCAGTTCTACACTCTGTCACAAAGACTGAATCCGGCTAGCCTGTGAAGAAACCTGATTTCTGCTGCCCGTTTCTAAGATGTCCTTCTTGTCAGTCACTATCAAGAGCTGATAACCATAGTTAATGACATGGGAAAATGCCAGACCAGTATAGTAAGGTGTTTGTTCCATGACTCAGCTGTTGTCTCACCAATGCACTCTGTTATAATGCCTGCTGTACTACTCACACTTTAAACATCTACTAGTTAATCTCCCCAGCCTCTCTAAGTAAAAGGAAATACTTCAAGGTACACTGGGTTTCTAAACTGGGATGGGAGGAAAAAGAAGGTGGTTCCAAAAGCACAACAAAGAAATTAGTCCATACGGAGAACACTTTGGGAGGTATTCATAGTTGCTTGTGGAAATATGATAGGGGTATTCCTGAAGCTTACAAGCGAGCATAGCAAAGGCATAATTCATAGAGGCCATTTATACTAATGCACAAGGCCAAAAAAATGAGATGCAAATGAGAAGCGTTGTAAAGTGCAGTTTGCCAGTGAGGCAGTTTGGCAATTCCTAGACCACCATCCCTGCATTACACACATCCATTCTTAAACGTGGTGCTTTGCCTTTGATATTGGAGTTGGACAAACAAGTCCATGAATTACAGGTATGCACAAGCAGTTCCCTGATGTACAGATGAATTATTTCCCCTAACAGCCCCTTCATTAGTTAGTTTTAAGTATGCACAAGCACTTAAATGACAAAATAAATTATTTTGCCCAATGATCACTTCAGTAAAATATCCAGGTATGGACAAGCATTGTAATACGCGTTTCACCCAAGTGACCCCTTTAATAAAATGTCAAGGTATGCAGAAGCTTTAAAATAATACATTTACTTAAGTGATCCCTCCAATATAATTGTCCAGGGATGTTGAAGCACCATATCAGCTCCCACTGCTACTCTGTACTCAACCAAAAAATTGCTACCTTCTGGCATTACTTCATAGTGATTTGCACACTTTGTATAGAAATTAGTTTGTTACAGATTCAATTCTATGAATCAAACTCATGTCCATATGTCTAAACCCTTTAACAGCATAGCAGTAGTCCCCTACTGGCTATATGTAGGCATGCTACACATTTCTGTTAGGGAACATATTCAGAAAAAAGTCCACTCTTTGCGAATCAACACTGAGTATGCGAAGCCCTGGACCATGAATACAGTGCTTTATTTCTGATCATAGCCATACAATGCAGTAGGTTGGCCAAATAATATTTATGCTGTTTTTGATGAGTGGAAGGGCCATATTGCAAAATGTACTTAGAAACTGTAATTTTTTTTATGTACTCAGAAACTGTGAGTTTTTTGGACAAGCAGGACGTTAAAAGATGCTATGTTACAGAGTGCATCAGATACAAAGAGAAAGTTAGTTTATCTTAAGTTGAGAAACAAGGGTTAAAGAATGAAGAAAAATAAGGTGCATATGTATCTTTCAGCTTGTTTAGCTAAAGGCACAAAGTTGTAAAACCAGAAAGGGATGGAGGAGAAACACAGAAGTAGGCAGAACTGAGCTGCAAGCAAAGGAAAGTGAATAAACCAGTCAGGCTAAGAAAAGAGTTAGGTAAAGCAGTGCATGTTGAGACCCTACTATTTAAATTCACCGTACTCGTTTGTTCCCCAACCTCGGTTTTGTTCCTGCTGCTATACAGATATATTATTGCATAATGTAATTTTAAATGACTTGATCTAAACAAGTCACTACATTTCATTTTACAGTCAACATATGTCTTACTGACCCCTTCCTCACAGCACACTTTCTTGTGCTAAATGAAAACAAGTTTCAAGCAATTCATATCACGTGCTGCCATAGCTGTATTTATTTAACATTTGTTTACTGGGATGGTCCAACTGGACAACAGTGTCCATTTTCAATGTAGGCCCGAGGAGAAAAGCTCCAGCAAAGTACATTTTTATTAATACATGTCTAGTGCAACAAAGAAAAAGTTTACTATACAGCTTATATGCATCTACTTACAATCCAGCAGAGATCAGTAAAGCAATTTATATACATAGGAGATTAATCAACAAAAATATGTACATCAGAGATGGGAATAACACAAAATACAAATACAGTACAGCATGTCTTAGAATTTCTTAAGCCTCTACATTACACTTAGTATGTCATCTGACAGAATGCAGTTTACAACTGCGAGGAAGATATAGGAAGGGAGGAAGAGGTTACAGGAGTTACAGAGTGGATAGAAGTGTAGTTAGAGGTTATATCTGAGTGAGGGAAAGTTATCCAGGGTTAGTACATGAGCAGAGCCAGGTGGATGTTAGGTGGTCTTTCAGTAGTTTCTTAAACTTGGTGGTGCTGAAGGTGGATCTAATATCGATGGATAGGGCGCTTCGGATTTTGGTGATACTGTTTGAGTATAGCGAGTCACCAGCATTATTGCTAGTTTTAGTGACGTTTACTATGTTTTTGTTACTGGCGTACAGGGTCCAGTTATTGGAATAGCGAGTAACTAGGCCTTTGAGAGCAGGTGTTTTCTCAGGTTGGTTGAGTATTTGGTAGGTCATGGAGAGCTGGCTAAAGATTAACAGGTTGAGGAATTCTAGCCATGAGAGTTCTTTGAGAGGTCACAATGATGGGATCTGTAGCTGGCATCTGTAGCGAACTTTGCTATTTTATTATAGCAGCTATCTAGTTTGTTTATCTATGTTTTCTTGAGGTTAATAAAGATAGGAAATGCATAAAGGAGTGTGGAGAGAAGGTGAGTTTTGGCAATGGATATTTGGACTTGTCTGTGAGGAAAAGTTTGTTCCTGTACAGGCTACCCATTTTATGTAGACTTTTTTGAATGTTGGATTTATGTGGAGATCAAAGTTCATGTTATGGTCCTAGGAGTTTCATGTGGGAGACTGGGGTAATGATGGCTTTGTTTGCTGAGCTAATTTTGAATAGCGAAGAAA
Organism: Protopterus annectens; assembly: GCF_019279795.1. NCBI lineage: Eukaryota > Metazoa > Chordata > Ceratodontiformes > Protopteridae > Protopterus > Protopterus annectens. Next base: position 217,582,060 of record NC_056749.1, on the reverse strand, counting down.
TGTCTGGGGATCTTGTATGGTGAAACAGGATGAGTTTTGTTAGGATTGAGTATTAACTGGGCGTTGGTTAGTCACGTGTCTACTTTAGATAAGGCTTGCTGTGTTATTTCCTAGAAGATGGTGAAGTGTTGGAGCTGCACAAATTAAGATATAGTCATCAGCATATTGTATTAACATGGCTTCATTAGTGGCAGTATGTAGGCTATTAGTGAACAATGTGAAGAGAAGAGGGTCAAGAATGGATCATTGTGGGACCCCTAAGGTGACTGACAGTAGCTAGAAGAGGGAGTTGCCCCATTTGACTTCTTGCTGCCTCCCAGTGAGATAGCGCTGGAACCAGGTGAGTGTGGAGTGGCTGGTTCTAAACTCTGATAGTGCGTTTAACAGTCTGGAGTGCGAGACATGTCCAAATGCTTTTGGGAGGTCCAGAAAAATAGATGAGACTAGGTTACCCTCATTTCTGAGAAGGTTGAAAGAGTTAGTAAAGTTTAGAAAGGCAGTGGTTGCACTGTGGTGTGGCCGGAATCCATGTTGAGTTTTGCATAGTAGATTGTTAGTGAGGAAATAGTGGAGGAATTGAGTATGGATGCAATTTTCTAGAATTTTTAATAGTGGACAGAGGATAGCAAGTGGACAGTAGTTGGAAAGCTCTATAGAGCCATCACCTTTATCTAGTGGAATGATGTGGTCTATTTTCCAGATAGTTGGGACCTATTGCTCAGTGATGTTGTGGTTTATAAGGATGGAGACAGGGTATACGATGGCTTCTGCAGCAACTTTTAGATAGTCTGCAGGTAGGTTTTCTGCAACTAGTGTTGTTGGCTTGAGTTTTTTGTGGTATTTTTTATGGTGGCAGTAGGAATAGGTTATAGGGAGAAGTTATTGTTGTTTTTGTGTTGGAGAGAGAGGAGTGGGGGGGTGAATAGTGCTTGTTAGTCTGAGTACAGAACTGGTGAAAAATTTGTTAAGCTGTGTGGGCATGTCATCTATTGTATTGTCAGTGTTTGGGGAGGGGGTAGTGATTTGACCAGGGTGAAGGATTTTCTTAATTTCTGAACAGAACTTTTGTGGGTTTCCTTGGTGTTCTAGTTGTATTTTAGCATATTATTTGTTTTTGTCTTATATGTTTTTTGGCAGAATTTCTTAGTTCTAGGAATTTCTGACAATTGGTTAGTGATTTGTTATGGTGCCAATTGTCCCAGGCTTTTTCTCTTGCTTTTAGTACAGCTCTTGTTTTTTTTTTTTGGTTAGCCATGGGGGTGTAGTTGGGTTTTATCCTAATTGTTCTAGGTGAGGCAAGCTTGCAGCAATAAAGGATTCATTTTCATTGATTAAAATAACACAGTTGGAAAACATCGAAATGGTCAGAAATGCAACAGCCCAGAAAGCATATAAATCTAAATGTAACATTTATCCTAGTCTTTAAAAAAGTAATTATAAGTAAAACCTACCACCATAATGATAACCCAGCCCAAAAAAAAGTCCAGATCCAGCCTTAAAGAATTTGTTTTTTCATAGTACTAAGATAATGTTAGGCTACCACATGACATTTCAAACAAAACAACTACAGAGATAACATGCGGGTCAAATTAATATTGACAAAAATGAAACTCCGCCACAGTAATTCAGAAAAAAAAAACTGCTGTGGTACTAATGTTATTCGAAAAATAATATATTCTACCTGCCTTCAAACAATCAAGATCCCTTCTTGAGAACTTCTCTGGCACCAACATGAAAGCATATGTATATGAAGGTTTGGCAAGAACACTGTAGAATACCATATTTAAAATTCTTTTTTAATCATACTGACAACCATTCTGAAGTAAATTCATGCACCATTGTAATTGGAGGGGCAGAAAATCCAACAAAGCCTTTCAAGTCCAACAAATGTAGCTCACAGCCTGGCCACATAACCAGCTATTGGATTTTTCTGTTTAGTTCATGTTGTTCCTTTTCTCATGTACAAGAACTCTTGTGTGCAGCACTGCAGTCTCAGAACAAATTATTATAAATGGCAGTGGCGAGTAATGAAGAAAGGCAGTGTCGTTACTTTTGCAGGTGTTTTCCTTCTAAAGGACTAAAATACAATGCATTTCCCTGAAACCTCTGTCACTTACTCTATGCTGATAAAAGTGGAAAACTGCATTTATGTTAACTACCCAGGGAATAGCAGGGACTCCATTTATCATTCATGTAAATGCACTGAAACATGACACAGAAAAATGTTTATATGTTTATATTTCATTAATACTTCTTACTGAATATGAAAGTGAACACTGATGTGTGAAAGACAAAAATACTTTAGATATCTAATTTCAAGGATTGAGAACATATTGAAGCAAAAGTACCTATGAATAAATGAAAAGAAACTAAAACTCTCATCCAAAACATAATATTTTATTCATTTGTTAAATATGTAATCTCTCTATGCAAAAGTGTTTCTTTCCAAGGGTGACTTGGGAGCACTGTCTGGTTAAATAACTTGCTCAGAACAAAAAAGACTGCAAGCTGAAACTGAAAAAAAAATCTAAAGAACTAGTAAGGGAGGAAACTTGTTAGCAGTTCAAAACCTTAATCTTCTATGTTGAATTAGTAAACAAAACAGAACTCAAATATTTCTGATGATAATAGTAGCAGCTCTGAGTCAGTATGCTGTGTCACCCATCAACTACCCTGTCAGAAACATTGAAAAGACCTACTTATTTTAACCCAGCAATGATTATAAATAATTACAATCCAAGGCAAAGACTTTTTACTCCAAAAATTGCATTTCATTACAAAGGTAAAACATTTTTTTTCTATTTTTACTAATGTTAAGTTCAATTCAGGAAGCAACAGATAATTTAGTTGATTCACCCAAAGGCATAAGCAACATCTAAATTACATACATTTAGAGACTTTAACATTTCAAAACCAGAACGTGAATAAATTCCAGCTCATGTGGGGGTAGTAAGAAGGATGCTTAATCAGTGTTCTGTATTTCATACAAAAGGAATATCTCTGGCAAAGTGCACATACCTGTTTGTACATTTTGTGTGTGTGTGTGAGTGTAACCAAGTGAACTGATGCTGGCACTTGAAAAAGACATTAACTTAAGTAACAAAAACTTTCAATCTCAAATTGTAAAAAAAAAAAACCCTAAAAAGTTTCATTTTATGACCAACTAACTCTAATAACTATAACTTCAGACAAGAATTAGACATGGGAATAAGGAAATAAACAGGGTTAGCATGCTTGTGTAAAGTGAATGAGGAGTTTCAGATGATTTTAAAAGTAAAGAGTTTTGGTTTGTTAAGTTGTAAAAGCTTGTGGGTGATGCCTTATTTTACTAGTGATTGGTTTCTTCACAACAATAGCATCACTTTCGTATATACCCATTTTGAAAGCAGACATTTTGGCCAAAACCTTTTATAATTCAGTATTGGTAGGCTCATGAAAAGAACTATTTGTAAGTGAGCCCTTGGTATGACATTAATCATCTGACTGGTTGGATTGTACCATGAATATAAGAAAAGGGTGAAGTCACTGAGAATTATCAGTAGTCTGTCCTGTGAATGTATGTGTATAAGTCTCAGTTACTTCTGACAAGACTATGGCCTAGAATGCACTGAACTGTGGTGGATAAAATCCTAGGTAGTTAGGGATTTTCATCCCTATTCTGATGGTGTAAAGTTTACACAGGTGTGATAGGTGCTGTCCATAACAAAAGGCAGTACTGCTCATTTGTCGTAAGCTCTTAAGGCAAATAACATGTAGCATGCATGATACGGGCTAGTGGTAGATTTAGACTCCATAACCCCTACACCTCACATTTATCTGGTATCAGTGGTGGGACTCAAACCTCATCCATCCATCACTTAAAATGGGAATAGAAAGTGCAGTATTTAAGACCTATACTCATCTATCTCATGTATTTGGTGGCTGTGATTAATTCCATACCCCCAAGCATACACACACATATGCATGCAGGTTTACCTGCAAGCATACATATGCACGCACATACACAGACACACACACATACATATGCACGCACATACACAGACACACACACATACATATACACGCACATATACACACACACACACCTATGTCCTAATAGTAGTCCCCAAATAAAGTATGAGATAAAAACCCATACAATGTATATATATATAAGTTTTTGTTTATCCATGTTCTATGCATATCATCAACAGAATGGCTACTTGTTAGGTACATCGTCATAGCTAATGAAAATCCCCTAAGCCTTCCATATTTGTGCTGGTTTATATACAAAAAAAAAAAAAAAAAAAAAAAACTTTGCAGACACAAAACATGGACACTGAGATTTATGGAAGATCACTTAAAAAAAAAAAAAACTTCAGTTCCAAGTCTAAACATATACTTAGTTTAGCAAAACAAGGAAAATAAAAAAAACAAAAAAAACAAATGTATTTTTAAATAAAAATATTTTTATGTTCTACTTGCGTTGTTTTTGCTCATGTTCCTTCAGTACTGTACGTTTACTGTTGACCTAACATGTAGATATGTAAATGGATATATATTGACTTAGACTGTTCTTTGGTGGTTTTTCCACTAATACTATTTACTTACTGCATATGTGTTTGTTCCCAAAACTGTGCTTCTCAACCATATGCATGTATACTTACGTACTGCCTTTAGGCCTGGGCTGAAACCGAAGAGAGTCCTTTACCAGCCCACTTACCTGATTAACAAACATAATTAATTCATTCATGAATGAATTAATAAAATAACAGAAACATAAATCACTTTCCCAGTCAATAGAATACAATAATAATGTTATACACTATACACACATTCCACATTTATACAAATTCACTAGAAACAAAATTGTCCACCTAAACTAATCTCCCCTGGAAATTCATTCTTATTGGAGCAAAAAAATGTTAAATGAAAAATATAAACAACAAAATAAAAGCTAGAAAATTCATTAATATTACAACATAAATAATTAACATGTAAGAGTAAAAAAAAAGGACTGCACAGTCTGTTAGTAGATAATCAGAAAATGGCATTACAAAATAGACCTGACTCTCAGAGTTGAAGTGAGATCTTGAATGGTACCCAAGCCCCTCAACCAGAGTTGACGACCCCAAAAACAAAAGGCTTCTAGAGTTGATGATGAGGACTTAAAAACATGCTCCAGCCAAATATTTAATGATGTATCTTTCACTTTTCACTGTCTGAAACACTTTTCATAAATTGTAGCAAAGACCTGCGCTAACTCCTTGCAAGCAAATCGTTTAAGAAACTGCGATCTCAAGTGTTGATGTAGAAATGAACATTCATGCTGCTCTAATACACAGACCGAGCAGGTGTCCAACAAAAGAAGTTTTTATTTATTTATTGACATTTGTTGACCGGAAAAGTCCACTGGGCCCAGCAACCGATTTTCAGTGGAGGCCCGGGGAGAAAAGCTCCATACAATCACAGAAATTTTTACATAACATCAGTTTAACTTTGAAAGTCAAGACAGTTTTTACATAATACAAATTGAAGTAGATATACAAGACAAATACATTTTAAAGATGCATACAATACAAGAAAATAAACCTAGTGTGCTAAATTTTTAGTAATTCTGTTTGTATATTCTCATAAGTGAGAATACTGTTTAATCAATTCTGTTTATTCAACCACAGAAATAAAGAAAGTGAGAGAGATTGGATACGAAGACAGATAGTGTAAATTGCAACCATATTAAGTTAGTAAAAGTATTTGTAGTGTACAGTGGCCAAAACATTTAAGGTGGTTTAATCATATGACTACAAGAACAGACAAGGTTATTGAGATAGTGTTCTTTTAGTGCAAATGTAAATGTTTTTAAAGAGTCTAGTTGAATAATAGAGAGAGGGAGTGCATTTCAAAGTTTGGAAATGGCATGGGAAGAGAGACAATGTCCAGCTCTTTTGTTGGGTTTAGTTATGGTTAAGAGTTGTTTGTTAGATGACCTAAGATGCCGAGTAAGGGTGTGTGTTTGTAATATAGTTTGAAGGGATGGGCAGTAGTTTGGATTATTAAGTAGTTTGTGGGTGAGAGTAAGTTGGGGGTAATATAGGTAATGAGGGAACTCAAACCAGTTTATAGATTTAATGGCCAAGCAGTGATGTGTGGGAGCTGGCATGTTGGAGACAAACTTGGCTATTTTATAGTAGCACGACTCCAGTTTGCTCAGGAGAGATGTGTGTAGGTTAGTGAAAATGGGGCAATCATAGAGGAGGGAGGGTAGAAGTAGACTATTCGCTAGTTTCAACTTGGTAGACTTGTCCAAATAGAGTTTATGTCTATAGAGTTTGCCAAGCTTTAAATGGGTCTTTTTCATTTGGCTGAGTATTTGATTCTTAAAGGATAGTTTGTCATCAGTTGTGATGCCAAGCAGTTTGGTTGTTTTTACAATTTCAATTTCTGTATTGTTTTGAGAGAATATTTTAAAGTCTAGAGTTAGAAGTTTGGTTGCGAAGAGTAAAAGTTTAGATTTTTTGGGGGGATTAAGTAGCAGTTGAGCTTCATTAATCCAGGATTTCATGGAAGTAAATGCATTTTGTGTTAACTTTAGGATATCTGAGGTTTTATTAGAGGATGTAATTATAGTTGAATTGTTCACATATTGGAGTATACTTTGCAGGGATGCTTTATGGAGATTATTAATAAATACGTTAAAAAGCAAGGACCCAAGAATAGACCCTTGGGAAATGACTGTTTTTGAGCAGGTAATTGGATTGCTTACGTTGCTATCTAACAGATTTTCTGTTGTGTAGATAGTTATGGAACCAGGTTAGAGTGTGTGGGGAGCAGTTTATGGTCTCAAGTTGTAAAAGTTATTTTGAGTGGGACACTGTATTAAAAGTTTTTTATAGGTCTAGTAGGGTCACTGATGTTAGTAGGCCTGCATCAAGAGCTTTGTATACATTGTTGGTAAATGACAGTATGGCTGTTGTGCTGTGTGCTGGCTGAAAACCATGTTGGGCGGGTGGAAGTAGGTTATTGTCTGTGAGATGTTTTAGTAATTGAGAATGAATACACTTTTCTAGAATTTTAGATAGAGGCGAAAGTATGGAGATGGGCCGGTAGTTAGATAGATCACTGGTGTTACCGCCTTTGTGAAGGGGAGTAATAATTGAGTTTTTCCATGGTTGTGGGACATATGATTCAGAGATTGATCAGTTAATGAAAATGCTAATTGGAAGATATATAGAATCTGCTGCAAGTTTTAAGTATTCAGCTGGGAGGCCATCAGAAAAGGGGGAACATGGTTTTAGTTTTGAGAGCAGTTTACGAACTTGGAAGGTGGGTACCGGTTGTAATGTAAATAGAGGAGTAGATGGATTTTTGTTGGAATTGCAATTGATGTGGTGGGAGTGGTTACAGTGTGTATTGTTTATGTTGCCAATTATACTTGTGTTAGTTTGTACAGAAAAATCATTAACAAGTTTTTGGATCGTATCAATAAAATGAGAATTGAAGGCTTGGGCAATTTCATGAACGTCTTTGTCAGGAGATGGGGAGGGGTTGTGCTGAGTACCAGGATTTAAGAGAGAGGAAACACAGTTCCAGAACAATTTGGGGTTAATTTGTTGGGTAATGAGGAAAAGTAGGAAGGCTAGGAATATTGGGTTTTTTTATAGTCAGTGCTGGTGCATGTATGTAGCCAATGGGAGAACTGGTGTTTTTTATAATACTTGGGCCATTATTTGCAATGTCTGTTCACTTGTTTCTTTTTGTACATAATTGCATACTGCCTTTTTTTATACTTCTTGTGCTACATACAGGTTTTATTCTCCTTTTACTCATTTTATTAAAGTACTTTGAATGGTGATCGTGTATGACAGTACCTCCCCGGCCATTTTGCTCAGAAGTGGGCATGGTGTGGGTGTGGCCAATGTGATTCACATGTCAAATGGCCGTGATGTCACATGCAAATAATGCATGATCGACTGTCATGCAGATTTGACAGTGACGTCATACATGCATTAATAGTTAATTTACATATCTGTCACTCATACATGCAGAATTGAGCATGTTCAATGAACTAAATGCTGCAGGTGTTCAACGTAAACTGTAAGAAAAGTTTGAATGGAGATCATACAGAAATGTAAATTTACCCTTTTTCTCAATGTAGTGTGGTCTCGGAGTTGGTATATTTAATTTGCAAGGAGTGTAAGGAGTGCAGTGGACAAAGCCCCCCTGCAAAAACATAAAACTAAGGAAAAACACTTGCAGTTATACTGCAGCTTCTTTAGCATTACGTAAGTTTAGTGCCTCGCTGGAGCTAATGTCACAAATACCTGATGAATATTCATGTGGATGGTGAAGACATTATTCGTCATTTGAATATATCACAGGGTGTTGGGTAGGGTTTAGGCGGGACTTTCTGCTGTGCAGCCGGGGAGGTACTCTTGTACATGATCACCCTTTGAATAGCTAAGTACTTGGGCTACACCTGAAAATGGTCCATGTGGATCATGCACTACCCCTTTAACAGATACACATACGTACACATACATAGACAAAATAAATAAAATATATTGAAACAGCACATAAAACAATGATTGTAGCACCAACAATCATAAAAAAAATAACCATGTGATACTCACTAATTCAAACACACACACAGAATTACAAACACACACACACTGCAAACTATTAAACACTGGCTGCACAGATTCAAACATTATATACCCTCAAACCACAAAACATGACATTGCAAACTTCAAACATTTACTATCACAATTTGACACTTATACTCTTCTTACTGTATGCCAACTATATTTCTGAAATCATTTGACAACATCTGTGATGTGTAAATGCCACAGATTTTGTATTCTGTGTTTTTTTATTCCTACACCAAACTTTTCACATTAGGTAACAAAATAATCTTCGGTGATTCACAATTGGATGAAGGAAAAAATAGAAACAACACATATTCTTATTCTTTGTATTCAAAGGTCACGATGATCTGAGCCATATCGTTCACTATAGATATGCTTGGTACACTTTAGCAAAGAAAAATTTGATTTACTCAGTGTGTCTTGTAACTTCCACATTTTAAATGCAGCATTTCTCAAAATGCTGCACTCACCTTCTGTATATAGCTTTAATCTTATGCATTTTCATTAATAATGTGGTTTTCAATCCAACTGCCTTGTGCATATTATTTTGTCTCAGTCTGTACTGTACTCTCTCTCTCTCTGCATTTCCAAAATTCCTATCAAAAAGCTCAGCTTCATCGTCCTCAGTTTCCACAATATACAAGTTCGGCAAGACATTTTTTTTTTGTTTTTATACATTCTTGCAAAATAATTTTTGTCATTACATTGCCTGCATTTCTGATTAAATACAAAAGTTTTATTTCATGCTGACACCTACAACTAGTGTACATGGATTTATTTTCATGTATATAACACCCCCTATTCACTGCCACCTTAGGATCATCTATGCTATTACTTTATTACTGTTCACTTTCACTTCCTGCTTCATCCTCACATTATTTATTCACTTCTACTGCTCAGTTAAATATTTTAATTACATATCAGCCCTTTCAGTCATTCTGCACATGTATAACGTTGGTCACTTCTACACCTCAGTTACCTATTTTAATTACATACTAGCACTTTCACTCATTCTGCAAACATCTGTTATTTAAATAAAGTTAAATATGGTTCATTCAACAGTATGCTACTTGCTTGTTAATTTTTAATATCATGGACTATTCCATTTCTGATTAATAAATCATGGTTGGGGTGCCTTCTGAGCAGAGTCTGCATGTCCTCCCTGCATTTGTGTGGATTTCCTCAGAGTGCTAGGGGGTGTTAGATACATGAAAATAAATCCATGTACACTAGTTGTAGGTGTCAGCATGAAATAAAACTTTTGTATTTAACCGGTTTCCTCACATGTTACAAAGACATGTCTGGAGCATTTCTCCCTAGGCCTCCGATGATAAATTGGCTTCCAAGTCAGACTTTCCAGGTAAACAAATGTCAAATAAATAAATAAATGTTGTTAACCAAATCTACAGCAGTTTGCTTGATTTTTAAGATCAGTCATATAAGCATACTGCTTTTAAATAAGACTTGCTTCCTTGTAAATAAATGCCTGACAAAGGGGAGATATTAAATGGTGGACTTTTATTTGGTTCTCAATAGTCTTCAGGCTTAGTTCTGATAGTTAATAACTTACCACTTTCCTCTTCTTTCAAGTTAAAAGTAATAAATACCTTTTAAGGATTTTTCTCCTGCCATTTCTACAGTGTACCATCTCTGTTCTATTTTTCTGTATTTTTCCTGATAATGTGATCAAACAATACAATTCATAACTTCTATTTTTCTGATGAAAATCTTTACACCATGTGAGATGCTGGTAGTTGTAATGGATTTCTTTGAACCAAAGAGAGAGAGAGTGTATTTATTGACATTGTTGGCTGGGCTATAGCTCTTATCCAACTAACTCATTTTCAGACATGGATCAAGAGAAAATTAAAATGATTTGTGGTTAAGAATGCCATGCAAAAACTTACATTTTAATTATAAAATTGTGACTAATTACTTTTAGCTAGAGTACAGTTTTAATCTCATGGAAGAAATGACACTTTTGCCTATTTATATTATGTTGCGCATGTGTGAGTGTGTGAGTGTGTGTGTGTGTACACGTGTGTGTGTGTGTGTGTGTGTGTGTGTGTGTGTGTGTGTGTGTGTGTGTGTGTGTGTGTGTGTGTAACCAGTATCTCAAAAAACAATTCTGACATGATATAATATTTTTGTCAAACTGTCAGACGAGCTACATGAACAGTCATTTACTGTTTAATTTCTTTACTTCAAGCATCAAAGCACAGAAAAGTACAGTTGTGTACACTTACCATAAATGTAGATGTTAGAGTGTATTCACTGTTGCAGTCCTCACATATGGGTTATCCGGCTCCCGATAGCCCTCAGTTGGCCTGAATACCAGAGTCCTTGGTATATGACGTCGGCTGATGCCGGTTGTAAAACTGATATCAGTACGTCAGGTATAAAGGGAGGCAGCCGACGCCATTTCCTCAGTTTTTCTTGTCTTAACTGTCAGGAGCCCACAAAAGAAGGCCAGTCCAGGAATGGTAGCACCCTGGACACATGTCATACAAAAAAATAAAAATCCACAGTCTGTGCCTTAGGAAAAAAGGCAGAATGGAGGGTGGGAAACCAGGACTGCAACAGTGAATACACTCAAACATCTACATTTATGGTAAGTGTACACAACTGTACTATTTTCTTCGTGTTTCACTGTTGCAGTCCTCACATATGGGTTGATTCCCAAAGCCCAGTAAGAAGACAAAGGGGGGAGGAAGGGTCACAGATTAAGGGTTGGTAAGGAGGCCCTGCAAAACTGCAGAGGCAAAACCAGCCCTGGATTTAGAAAACAAAGGTAGATTGTAATGCTTTGTGAAAGTATGAACAAAAAACCAAGTAGCTGCTTCTAGAATGTCCTTAGTAGGCACACCTCTCAGAAAGGCTGCAGAGGTAGAGGCTGCACTAGTAGAATGGGTCTTAATACCCTGAGGGGGAACCTTTCCATGCTGCAGGTAACAAAAGTGAATACAATGAGCAATCCCTTTGGAGATGGTTTGTTTGGAAATAGCTTTACCCCGAGCCCCAGGAGCAAAACTAACCAATAACTGTTCAGATTTTCAAAAGGATTTGGTCATGTCTAAGTAAAATCTCAGCTATCTATGCACATCAAGAGAGTGCAGAATCTTTTCCCCTTTAATTTGGGGATTGTTGAAAAATGTAGGCAAGTGAATAGACTGGTTAAGGGTTAAACTGGAAACTACCTTAGGCATAAAGGAGGGATTGGTTCTCAGAGAACCCCGATCTGAGTGAAAAATAATGAAAGGTTCTACTGCCATTAAGGTTTGTAGCTCAGATACCCTTCTAGCTGAAGTAATAGCTAAAAGGAAAGCAGTCTTCCAGGATAGAAACTTCAAATCTGCAGAGGCAGCTGGCTCAAAGGGAGGCAGAGTAAGTTTTTCCAGGACAAAATTAAGATCCCAAGCAGGAGTAGGAGCTCTTCTGGGAGGCCTAAGATTACTAACTCCCCTCAGGAACTGCTTCATCAAGGGATGAGAAAAAATGGGTTGCTCAAAAGAACAATGAGCCGAAATTGCTGAAGCGTGAATTTTGATAGAAGAAAAAGAAAGTCCACCATTAAGCAATCCTGCTAGGTAGTCAAGAATGAGTGGAAGAAAATGATGAGGAAAGTCTTCTCCTTTAGCCAGCATCCAAGAGCAAAATCTCTTCCATTTATCTGCACAGGATTTTCTTGTGCTAGGCCTCCTGGCCTCATGAAGAACTTCAACCACCTGTTGGGAAAGATTTAAGGTATTAGCCAGGCAGTTAAATGCAGGGTTTGAAGATGAGGATGAAGGAACTTTCCCCCTCCATGAACCAACAGATCTGGTACCAGGGGAAGATACCAAGGCTGAGCCTGGGAAAGGCTGTGAAGGAGGGGATACCAATGCTGCCTGGGCCAGTCTGGAGCTATCAGGATAGCCTTTGGTTTTTTGTCCCTTATCTTTAGCAGCACTCTGGGAAGAAGAGGCAGAGGAGGGAATGCATAAACTGAGAGATGTGGCCATGGGAAGGACAACGCATCCACCCTCCAAGCTTTGTTGTGAAACTCCCTGGTGCAGAAGGCTGGAAGAAGATGACTGGTGTGAGAGGAGAAAAGATCCACTTGTGGGGTGCCCCAATGATGAGTGATGTGATGGAAAATGTCCCTGTTCAGTTGCCACTTGTGAGTATCCAAAACATGTCTGCTCAAATGACCCGCCAAGGAGTTTAGCCTCCCTGGAAGATAGTGGGTTATTAGATGTAAGCCCATGAATGCTGCTAAGGACCATAGTCTCATGCTTTGTCTGCACAAGGGATAAGAGCAAGTCCCCCCTTGCTTGTTGATGTACCACATGACTGTGGTACTGTCTGTAATGATCAGCAGAGTCCCAGGGTAGAGTAGGTCCTTGAAAGCAAGCAAGGCCTGCTGCACTGCCATCAATTCTTTTAAGTTTATGTGCAGATGAATCTGCTGGGTGCTCCAAGTCCTCTGTATGCCCCTGTCCTCCAGATAAGCCCCCCCATGCAACATCTGAGGCGTCTGTGGTAAGAGTCTAGCTGGCAGGCGGTGAGCAGAAAGGCATACCCTTGATCTGAGAACAGGCTGTCACCCACCAGAGGAACTCCATTTGTAGACAGGGAATCAGGGGAAGAATCAACTTTAAGTCCTGTGTGTGTTGACACCAAAGATTATTGAGGTACCATTGAAGTTTTTTCATATGCAGCCTTGCATATGGGATCATCAAAATACAGGAAGCCATGAACCCCACTGCTTACAGGAATTGCCTTGCAGAGAGCTGGGTTATGCTTGCCAAGTTCATGAAGTAAGCAGAAAGATCTTCTTGCTTCTGTTGAGGGAGGAATACCATCTGGGTGGCTGTATTCAGACTCGCTCCCAGGAAAACAATCTTCCTTGAAGGAAACAACTTTGACATCTTTGCATTGAGAGTGTAACCCAAAGAGGTGAGAATGTTCTTCATGAAATCCAAATCCTTTTTCAATTGTTCTGGGGAGTTTGCTTGAATGAGACAGTCATCCAGGTAAGGATAAATTTGAATGTTTCTCTGTCGGCAAAAAGCAATGGCTGGAGCCAGGCACTTGGTAAAAACTCTGGGAGCAGTAGATAAGCCAAAGGGCAATGCAGATAATTCAAAGTGTTGCTCCCAAGCCCTGAAGCAAAGGAACTGCCTGCAACTTTCCCTTATTGGGATGTGCAGATAAGCCTCCTTGAGATCCAAAGTTATCAGCCATGAATCCTTGCCCAGCATTGGTAGTAACTGTTGTAGGGTGAGCATCCTGAATCTGGGAATCACCAGAAAAGTGTTTAGAATGGACAGATCCAGAATAGGGCACCAGGGTCCCCTTTCTTGGGTACCAGAAAAAGCCTTGAATAAAAACCTAGGCCTGCCTGATTTGCAAGAACTGGCTCTATGGCCCTCATAGTCAGTAGAGAAAAAATGTGAGTTTGTACCTCTGCCTTGCGAGTTTTGGGTATGTCTGGGTACCCTTGTAAAACAGGGAAGGTCTGAAAGTAAAACTTGTAACCTTGGTTTACTATATTGAGCACCCATTTGTCGTTTGTGATGGTAGACCATACCTCTGCGAACCTGGCTAACCTTCCCCCCAAAGGAATCCTAGGGTCCGCAGAGGTAGGCACAAGAAGGCCAGAGTCATTGAAAATGCTTGCTTTGGGAAGCTGGCTTAGAACTTCCTGATTTAACAGAAGAAGAATGCCATTGTTTAGCCCTTTGAGGGGCAGAAGTCTGCCTTCTAAAAGATCTGAAACCCCTAGGCCTAGAGCGACCCTGCTTGCCAGGATCAGGGAAAGACCAATTCTTGAAAGGATAATGCCTACTAAACTGAGGAGGCTGAACCTGAAGGAAATCTTTTACAGCTTGCATAGATTTTGCCTTATCCTCCAACTTTTACAGTACCTCCTCAGCCTTATTACCAAAAAGACTGTCCTTGTGCTAAGGAACATCCAGCAATTTAGACTTAACTGGTTCAGAAAGGGGCTGCTCCCTGAGCCAAGCATGCCTTCTAATTACACCAAAGTGTCAAAACCACAATGAAGTGAATGCTTATTAATTAAAGTGGCAGAATTCAGTAAGTCTTGTAAATCTCTGTTTCCCGTCATGGAAGGAATATCTCCAAGTTTAGCCTTAATAGCCTCCAACATATGCTGCTGATACTTAACCATGTGAAAAAGACAATTCATGGATCTAATGGCAAGAGTTGTAGAAGTATAGACTTTTTTACCCCACCCGTCCAAGGCCCTAGATTCCTTATCAGAAGGCACAGGGTTTCTAGCAATAGTAGCCTTAACACCCTTGGGGCCTTGAGGAATAATTTCTGGTTCAGAGATAGTGTTTCTGAAAAGGAATTGATGAGATTCAGGAACCCTGTAATATCTATCTGGTTTTCTGGGGGCAGGAGGAACAGAATTAGGAGTTAAAGAACTTTCCATGAAAACATCATCCACAGCTTCTAAAACTGGAGGTATAGCCAGAGGCCTATGCTGTGGCAAATCTAAAAATTCTCTGATTCTTTTCTTAGAGTGTGGAAAATCCTGACATTCCCATTTAAAATGCTCCCTAAGAGTATTCAACGTATCCCCAAAGGAAAAATTTTCTGGAGGGGAGGCAGAAGGGATAGAGTCCTCAGCATCAGAATCCTCAAAGGCAGAAAAAGTTGAGAATTTCCTTCTTCACCAGCAGACATACTGGAAATCTCAGAATCTGAGACAGACAAAACATCAGGAGATAATTCCCTAACCCTCTTTGAAGGGGGGGGGGTGAGAGCCCCTAATCAGTGAAAGAAGATCACCAGCCATCTTTACCGGGTCTATATTAGAACACCGAACAGCTAAAATGTCGAGTGTTCTAATATCGAAGCCTAGCAATCGAAAAAAAAAAACATTGAACATTTGGAACAGTAAATTTTTTCCTAGGGAAAAAATTTGCTCTTCCAAAACACATACACACAACACAAGCACACCAAACAAACAGCAATCCATACACATACACCTAAACTATTACACCTAACCCTACACTAAACTATACATACACCACTAACTATCCACTTACCTTAACCCAAACCCTAACCCTAAGGTCCATCACTATCGCACAGTCACCTCACCCGTGCCCTAAACCTAACTCACCTAACCCGCCCTAACCCACACGTCCACACAATCCCACACTTACCTGACCCAAGCCCTAACTCACCTAACTCGCCCTAACCCACACGTTCACACAATCGCACACTTACCTGAACCCGACCCGTAACTTTCCACCAGAGTGCTGAAAATACCAAAGCAACAGAAACGAACAACCAAATTCTTTCCCTAGGAAAGAATTTGGTTTCCTGTTTCTTCGATATTTTCAGCATTCTCTGAAAACGGGGTGATATTAGAACACTTGACATTTCAAATGTTTGGTGTTCTAATATAGACCCTCTTTACCAACTGGGACTGAGGTACAGGAGGGGAGGCCAATGCCTGTTTGTGAGTAGGTTTGCAGCTGGAAGGTTTACTAGCAATCCGGAGGGACTCGGGAGGCCTAGCAACTGCAGAAGTCTGAGCTAAAGTAGTCTGTCTGGTTCTGGTCTCATGTCGAAAAGAAGAGGCGTCAGAAGCCAGTGCCTGCAAAGCAGCTTGGACCCATCTGAGGCGGCAACAGGCGGAGGGTCTGAAGATGAAATAGCAGCCTGCAGCATGGAGGACTCCGTAAAGGTCTCGGCAGAGGCTTGCAGCTGAAAATCTGCAGACTGCAAGGGCTGTGAAAGCACCTTACTGACTACCTCTGTGCGTCATCAGTAGATTTAACCCTATACCTGTCAAGGTCCTTGTCTTTGCATTTCCTAAGAAGATCCGAAGTCGGGAGACCAGAAGACCCCATACCGACAAACTTAGGCCAGACTCCGAAATGCTTATACAAAATCTTAGCTCTACAGCGTATGGTACGCGGGTTAAAGGAAGCACAGAGATCGCAGTTAGGGAGTTCATGCTCAAGGCATAAACAAGTTATACAACAGGAATGGAAATCATGGTGCGGAATCTGTTTTCCACAGGCAAGACAATTATTAACTTTATCTGACATTTGTTAAAGCAAGAAAAGAGGATCCCCAATGGGGTACTTATCTGAAGGCATCTTCAACTTGGTAGTCAGAAAATGAAATGAAGGTAAATGACTGACTGGCACTAGTGTGAATTATGACTGAAGATCAAAGGCAAGAAAAAACAAATTTCTACTAAACCAGCACAGCTCCTGATGCCAAACAGCAGGACTAAATGCCTCCCAAACACACATATGCTTGTTCTGGAAGTCAAAGACAAAAACAACAAGCTGCTACTAAGACAACACAGTGTTGGCTTAGTAGCAGCTTGTTGTTTTTGCCTTTGACTTCCAGAACAAGCATACGTGTGTTTGGGAGGCGTTTAGTCCTGCTGTTTGGCATCAGGAGCTGTGCTGGTTTAGTAGCATTAGTGTGAATTATATCTGCTTCAGGCTCCGCTGCAAGAAAGACTGAGGAAATGGCATTGGCTGCCTCCCTTTATACCTGATGTACTGACATCAGTTTTACAACTGGCATCAGCCGACGCCATATACCAAGGACTCTGGTATTCAGGCCGACTGAGGGCTACCAGGAGCCGTTTAACCCATATAGGAGGACTGCAACAGTGAAACACGAAGAACATCAATAGTTAAATGACATGACATGCCCAACTAGCTTACTTTCAAGTATTCAAAGCTATGCTACTACAGTAATCAGATGAGGAGCAAAGACAATAAACCAAGTAAAAAGTGTAATCTACCATACATCCCTAGCCCACATGAAGTACTGTTTTATAGGTTTAAGTCTTCTGAATAAATGAAAATATTAATCTTGACTGTTGTACTGATTTCAACCATTCTTACTTGAATTTATTTGTTTCTCAATCACAGCCATATTCTCATATTTCCTCATTTCCTTTGCAATTATATTCCCTAATCTCAGGGGTGCTTTCAAAGGAGCATGCACTACTGTCAAAGCTATATACTTAATTGAATGCTGGTCAGCAGCCTAATCAGCAGTCTGTGCACCAGCCATAGCTTCTGAAAAAGTCAAACAACTCAGTATAGCTGCTGCTTCAGTTACAACTATTAGAAATGAATTGTACATTTATTACTTTGATAACTATAAGCAAGACAATTCTGACATAGTGGTTTTACATGATGTCTTGAATAAGCAAACAGTGTAGATACTTGCACAAAGGACACTTTAATTCACCTACTTTCAGTGAGCAATGCCTTCTGCCCCAATTTCTAGTTTAAGCACTAGGTTATTTGAGTTTTTTTCATTAGTTAAACTTTTCAAAACATTTCCTTTTAGCATTAATTCTATAAGACACACAAACATTGCACTTCATATTATAACTTTCACTGTACCCACACAAGCCCAATAGCTAGCTCAGAGGCACAGTACCCCTCTGTGCTACTGGGGAGCCACTTTAGGAATAGACTTGCTAGGGCGACTGGGGAGATAAGATGAAATGCCTGATGGGCAGCTCACCTATGCCAAGATCCACTGTCTGTGCAGCCTATGGTAGAGACCAGGAGTTTCAAAGCCCACCTGTCTATAACGAATAGTGGTGGCAGATATTTTCAGGACATTGTATATCCTCTTGCTAAGATCCTGACTATTTACTCCCGCAGATTGGTGGGTTGTGAGATCAGCTCAACTACCCCTTTAGGACTCTAACTACACATCTGTAGCATTAGCACCATGACACATACTCCCATGGTGATCGTCTTGTAAGGTGGTATCAAGATACCCAGGATGAGTGGAGGTGTTTTGAGGGAAAATAACTGGATGTCAGTGGTAGGGCAAGAAAGAAAAGAAAATCCTTTCATTGTACCTAGAAACAGCTAATTTTCATTGCTTTGTTCTACAATGTGAAAATTCAGTAAATGAAAACGTTTTACCTTTCTTCTGTACCTTTTAGCATAAATACTGTCACTTGCCACATTTTTACAAATGATTAAATGCAGCCTTTTTATCATGTTTATATCCACGTCTCATGGTCATCTTATTTGTATTATATTTTCCATGATTCTCTCATCTCCCACACTTCTTATTAGAATGCGATTATTCTCTCAAATAATTTACACACTGTTTTTGCACTGAGCCATTTTTTATGTTTCAAACCAACTTTACACAGTTGCAGTTCCTCAGCTAACTTGTTAACTGTAAAATACAACAGTACTTTTCTGTGGACACATCAATAGCTTTACTTAATGTTAAATCTATTTTAAAATCTGATCTCCATCTAGTCATTCTGTATATCATGCATGCTTCTGCCTTCTAGTAATGAATTATGGAATTCACCAAACCCTCAATCTCTTGCTCGGTTTCTTTAATTCAGTAGCATATGCATCAGTCTACAATAGGTTAGCATCCCATTCAGGAATTTACTCTTCCTTATACACAGTTAGTGATGACTTAGGCTCTGAGTCCCATATGACAATGAATTTGATTAAGGAGAATGAATGAATGACATAAGAATTGAATGGATGAATTAATTCTTTCCCTGGGATCCTACACCCTCATGAAGAAGAAATGGCAAATATAGTGCAGATATCTTTGTCAGTTCACTGCCAACATGAAGCTTCCAACTCTTAAATGCACCTTTTCCTTCTCAAAAGGACTATAAATTTCATGGCTTCTGCACTTGTAACATACAGACATACTTATTTACAAGTTTCTTATCTCTACCATTTGCAGTCAATAATAATTGATCATTTGCAGTAAATACTAATTATTGATTACTTCACTCTTCTCTGACTCCTGGATTTGCACTTGCTCCACTCCTAGCTAAAATTTCATCTCCTTCCTTCTAGTACCTATAAATATCTTCTCTCTCCATTTCCTTGTTTTTACTTCTCATATTTCCCCTTGCTTGATTGCTTCTGCTCATTATTTCTCTTGCCTCCAATATCTATTCCATCTATTACCCCTAACAAATAGTTTTTCTCTCTCTTCCTCTCCTCCTTATCGACTATTTCAGTTTTCCACTCTGACATTTATTTTACGAGTGAGTAATAAACTCTTGCAATTATAACATGTCAACATATCTCAGTGCTACATGATACTGTATTTATCTTGTTTTAATGACAGTACATGTGTGCATCATTCTATATGTAATCTTATATTAACATTTGTATTAATCTATTTACAGTATATTGTAATATTATGTCAATTATCACCTATGAATATGTATTTTCTTTTTATCTGTGGAGCTTTTATCACTGGGCCTCCTTTGAAAATGGGTAAAATTATCCAGTTGTACCTTCCCAGTAAAAAATTTCAATAAACAAATAGAGAAATACATGCATTTTGTACCCAGAATTTCCAAATTTCTGAAAAAAAAATCTTGTAATGAGAAGTTTACAAGTAGCTGCAATCGACCATTCTCATATAAAAAAATGAAACAACACTAAATATTTACATTCCAGTTCACTGCTAACACCATATAAAATATGTATTTACCATGCAATAATATATGACACAAATTATGGGTTTGGATACTGCCACTTTCATCAGCTTTACTTTAATACTACACAACAGTGGCAGAACATAAAACCATGTGATTTACATACAGGTACCAGTTATTTACAAGGTTTAGCTATGCATTATAAGCTACACTGCTTTACTTTTAGAAAGGCTTTTCTGCAACAGTGCCTTTGAAGGCTACAGTTAAATTCAAGAAATAAGGTATATTTATTTTGTTAGCAAAACAGACCAGAAATCTGTTTCAAATGTGTTCAGAGACACTAAAATAAAAATATTTAGAAAAAAATTAATAAAGAATGTGTTTTATGAACAGGGAAAACTTTGCAAAAGAAACACAGACAAGCTCATTTCAGAAAAGCATTTGAGGTTGTTTTGCTGATTCCTGTTACTTTTTCTGGTACCTCAATAACATAATCAGCAAAACCATCCTCAAATGAATTTCTGAAATCAGTTGTCTGCAGTTCTTTTGCAAAGTTTTCACTCTTCTTCCTTATTTTAGCACTTTTTAGAGTGACTCAATAAAAAGCATCCTTAATTAAAAATATTTTGTATATTTTTATTTTTTACTTTTTAAGTAAAATATAACAGTAATTCTGCAATTATCTATACAGAATTACTGTTGTATTTTACTTAAAAACTCAAAAGTAAAAGAGTGGCTAAGGAATGTAGGTTTTAAGTAAAATACAACAGTTATTTGTAGATTTATCAAGATTTATTAGACTCCTCGATGCGTGGGAGCTGTCCAGGGTGCTGAAGTGTTGTATATTGCATTAAGTTTGGATCCCAGTGGATGTATGTGAGATCTTGCATCTTCATTGTCTTGCCTATTCACTACTGTGAGCTGACCAGAGTGCTAAAGTGCTGTGTACTGCATAACAATTGGTTCCCAGTGGATGTAGGTGAGAGCTGATTGGTCGAGGAATATGACAGAACCACAGAGAGACAGCCATAAAGCCAGTTTCAATAAAAAGCAAAAAAAAAAAAAAAAAAATGAAACTCAGATGTTTTAACAACTAAGCTTGTGGCAAAGATGCAGTAAAAACAGCTTAGCTTGTCTCATTTTGCAGAGTTCAGATTCATACTTTGTATTGTGTTTATCATAACTCATTGTGTTTTATCCAAGTCCCCAGTCTTAGCTGCTAAATTAAGTAACGTCCCTTCCCTTCTTAATCAGTGCACTTAACTATATGTTGCTGCAAAGGCAAACAAGAAATACATTTTCTGCTACCAAAATATCCTTTCGTATGACCTTCCAGCTGTCTTTTAGTATTTTTTTAATATCCCATGAAGTGACACCCCAACCACATACACACACAAATCCAAGCTATACACATTACCCATACAAAGTTTTTATGAATTTTAATCTTAGAATCAGTGTTTGTCATATCAAGCCTGCCTTAAATTGTATGTCTAACTTATTGGTCGGTTAACTGAGAACTTGCATCATGTCTTTTGGAACTTAAGTTTTTCAGTTGCTTAACACGAATGACAGAGCTCTTTAAAGAAAAATGCAATCTAAATGATTAAGTCAGTCTACATCGTATGAAGCTTTTGGCAAAATTCAGTGATAGATAAATACATGTTCTGAAAAATGAATGATAGCTGGCTGGAAATGTAATATGAGGTAATGCACATTTTGTTAACTATGAAGCCAAATAAGCTGATATTTTCACTATATTGGAATGTTTTGAGCAGTCACTTAAAAATAAGAAAATAAAACATAAACAAGAGACAAAGATGATTAAGAGAAGGGCAATCCATATTATTTTATCCAATCCTGTGTTAGTAAAATTGTGTCGACAGCTTATCAAAATGAACATTGAACTTTTCAGTTTTGTGAGATAAAAAAGGAGCTTTAAATGTCAGTGTGCAAAATATCAAAACTAGGTTAAAAAGAAAACCTGGTAGAATAAAGAATCATATTAAAAAATCTGGTGTAGTACATTTTCATGTAGGTTCTTACAGCAGTTCAGATTTATAAGTAATGTCTCAAATGTTATTGGTGTTCTTACAAATTTACAAAAGTTGGAACATGTACACATGTAATTCACTGTTAGTAATTTATGTGCCATCCTGCAATGGCCGAGATGCAGTTAATATAGGCAGGACATCAACAAAATATCAATTTAAAGTAAGGCAATGTGAGTATGCAATATCTATATGACCCTGTATTTGCCATTACAAAAATGTACTGTGTGGACACACATTCACTGCCATTCTGAGAATTTTTCTCTACCTGTGCTAATTGCCCTATGAGGTTGATCAGTTAATGCAAGAGAGAGAAATTCTACTTCAAAGATACAATATAGCCTTAGGGGGGGAACACCTCATTAATAGCTCTTTACTCTGTCGCTCAGCTGACCACATCACTGTCAGATCGGTTAGCAAAGACACCTAACCTGTACACTGGCATGCACACACAAACACACACACGCGTTACTTAGTTTCAGCTTCATTCATGACCCTCAAGACAGATACATATACAGACACACACAGACTCACCCCCCACTCCCATAGCATTGGTGGACTTACCTATACCATGAGTTGTCCCAAAGGAGTGAATGGATGAGCCCTGCCTTTTAACAGTGTTTACCTTTTCCTACTAGCATAAAAATGTACTCATCCAAAAAATCATATCATTTGGCTAAGAAATTTAGGACCTGCAAACATTTCTGGGAGGCAGCTTGTGACTAATTATCATTAGCCCCTGCCTACAGACTGTTGCATTAAAATTCAGTTTCACCCACAAGTCTGATGTCCATGATAAGGCCTCTGCAAGGAAAACACATCAGCAGTACAGCAATCTAAGAATCAGAAAGACTTTGTGCAATTTGGAAGCCTTCAGGTATAAATTGTCTGCATTGCATTAAGCCCTTCTGAATTCCTTGGATTGCCTTTTCAAATGTTAAGATGTTTTGTTTTTCTTTTTAATCAAGAACTGGTCACAAAAGAGGACCACTTTGGAAACTGACACTTGGGGAAAATTAACTTTTTGTCTGAATAATGTCCTTAGTATCAAAGCTGATTAAAAATATTTCTTTTTTACCCACTTACTGGGCAGATTTTCATTAGTCTACACTGATTTGCTATATTATTTCAACAACTATTCAGCTTCAACTTTTAGTGTTTTATTAATTTTGCTAGCTTTATGCACATAATTTTTCCTGTCTGCATTTTACATTGTTTTATTGTTTGTTTACAGAGTTTTCTTATGCAACTTATGTTGAAAAAGAAATGCAAGTATGTCAATTGTGAATTATGATTGCTGAATTTCTATATGCTTCAGGCATCTATGAACCTTGTAGCGTTTATTTGTTTATTTATTTGAGATTTGTTTACCAGGATTGTTTGTCTGGATCATTTTCAGCAGAGGCCCGGGAGGAAAGCTCCAACAATACAAACAATATATAAAATAGGAGAAACATTACTACAGATACATATGAAGACACATACAATTCAGTATATAAACACTGTCAGAAGAAAATAAGCATATTTGCACATAATATACTGTATGTTGTACAACCTGGCCTTAGGATAACCGTACAGTCTGTTGAAGGATCACAATAATGCAGTTAATCTTAAGAAGTGATAAGAGAGCTGAAAGATGAGTCTAAGGGAATTTCTGTAGGGTAGTGCATATAGAGAGAGGGAGGGAGTATGTGTATGAGAGATTAGCCAGGGGAAGAGCATGAGCACAACTAAGAATTAAGATTTTGCTTTAGGGATTTTTATGAAAGCTACAAGTTCAGGAATATGTTGAGTCAACAGTGGGAGTGAGTTCCATGCTTTCACAACACTGTGTGAATAAAGGCTCTGTCCATTTTAGAGGCTTTGAAGATTTTTTTCCTCTAATCTACAATGTGGAATTGCAGGGGAATAGAATTTAGGTGGAGATGGAAACAATTTTTCACAAATCCAATCTGATGAAAAGGTTTTGCTGTCTGCATCCTCACTATTTTCCCTTCCTGTAATGGATTGAGTAGTTTGCTGGTCTTATCATAATAGGACTTCTCGGACAAATGCTTTTTCAGGAGTCGAGCTTTCACTGCTTTGCTGTTCTTAGTGCATGGAACCAAGAAATTGCTAGTGATTGGTATTGTGGCTCTGGTTTGTCTCAACAAAAATCACTGGGCAAGCGAACCAAAATGATTATCACGAGAAATGTTTCTACCATTCGGAAGATTTAGAAAAACTTCAATATTGTCTCATTTTGATTTCTCTAACAGCTCTTTTGCACTTTGAACTGCACTTCCCGCCAAGCCATTTGACTGCAGATATTCAGGACTACTCATAATGTAAACAAAGTCCCACGTTTCAGCAAATCTTTTGAAGTGCTGACTTGTAAACTGTGCACCATTGTCATAAATGACTCTGTGTGGACTACCATGGACAGAAAAATGCCTTTTCAACTTAGTGGTGACAGTATTGGACATTAGGTTAGGAAGTAGGTCAATCTCAAACCAATTTGAATAAGAGTCTACTAATACCATGTAATGCTGACCATGCACTCAAAGATATCTGTGGCTACTGTCGACCAAGGTAGTTCAGGAATCCGACTTAACTGAAGTTGTTCTTTTTGTTGGTTTCATGTTACATTGCTGTACTGCTGATATGTTTTCCTTGCAAGGCCTTATCATGGACATCAGACTTGTGGGTGAAGTTGTACTTTAATGCGACAGTCTGTAGACAGAACAAGATGAAATTTCTCTCTCAATGCCTTTTGACATAGAAGGCCAAAATACTGGTCCTCTCACCCTTCTTTTGGTAGAATCAGTTCCTGGGTGACCATGATGCAAGATCTTAATGTACTTTTGTTGCAAGGATTTTGCAACAATCACTTTTGAACCTTTTATGATGATACCATTGTCTGACAAAATCTAGTCTATATAAGGAAAATACTGCTGCATTTCTACTGGAAAACAAGACTGCTTAGGCCATCCTTGACTGAGGATGTGGTTAAGCTTCTGAAGAATTAAATCTGAAGCTGTGTGAGTTCTAAGCTAATCAAGACTTGTGGAAGAAAATGTTCTCACTTTCATGACTTTAAAATTAGGTTTCTCATTTTCATGCTATTCAGTGTTTTTTATGGGTAAAATGGATAAAGTATCAGCAAGATAAAGAAGTTTTCCTTTTGTGTAAACAAGATTGAAATTATACTTTTGCAATTTGAACATCATGCATTGCAATCTAGCAGGAGCTGTGTGCACTGGCTTTCTCAGAACAGTAACTAGAGGTTGGTGGTCAGTCTCGATTTGAATAGATCAACCATAAATATAATCATGGAACTTTGAACATGCTAACAAAATTGCCAAGAGTTCCTTCTCAATCTGAGCATACTGCATCTAGGATTGGATTACAGTGCTTGACAAATAGGCTAATGGTCTACCCTCTTGAAGAATGACTGTGCCAAGACTAAACTTAGAAGCATCACAGAAAAGAGCTACTGGTTTGCGAACATCATACTATCTTAAAGTAGGTGGACTGACAATTTTCTGTTTCAGGACATCAAATACTCTTTGGTGGTGGTGTGACCAGGACCAACATATATTTTTGTGTGTCAGCTCTCTGAGCAGTGCTGAAAGATGGCTCAAATATGGAATTAACTTGCTAGATAGTTGACCATGCCAAGAAAACTTTGTAGGGCTTAAACACTGTCTGGAGCTGGCATCTCAAGAATTGCCATTTACTTGGAAGGATCTGGTCATAAGCCTAAAATGGTAAACAAATGATCAACATAAGTAACTTTTCATAGTCTGAATTTGTATTTCTGTGGATTCAGCTTAAGAATGTCTTCACAAGCTCTGCCTAAAACTGTTTTGAGGTTTCTATCATGTTTGAATTCACCGTTGCCTCCTATAAGAATATCATCTATTATAATACCAAATGGATAGCCAGAAAAAATTTGCTCCATTGTATGATGAAAGATTTCCCTGGCAGAATTAATTCCAAATGGCATTCTCAGAAATCTGTATCTTTTGAATTGTGTACTAAATGTGGTGAGCAATGAAGATATTCAGACAAGCAAAATTTGTCAAAATGAACTTTTTGCAACCAAGACAGAAAAAACAGTGGCATTTGGCATAAGAACAGCAACTTTTTCAACTGGGCACATTGGATTATGAGGTTGTTTTAGTGCTTTATTCAAGTGTATTGGACCAATACATATTCTAATATCATCTGAGCTTTTCTTATGATCTACCAGCATGGAGGATACCCATTTAGTTGGTTCTTCTACTGGACAAATTACTCATTGCTGCACCATTCTGTCTAGCTCAGCCTTTACTGTGTTCTCCATAGCTACTGGACATTTCTGTGCTGGTCTGATAACTGGGTTTACTTCAGGGTCTAGCTTCATGGAGTACACAACTGGAAACTGGCCTAGTTTGTCTTCAAAAAGATTAGCATAGTCAGAAAAAAACAGTGTGAGCTGTTGTCCTTCAAGCTTGCATAGTGGATTCCCTTATTAAATGAAAGCATTCCCATTTTCAAACTGCTTCTGAGGCCTAATAATGACTGTACGTGAATCTTGGCTATGTAAAACTGCAAGTCATAGTGGTTCCCAGCAGTGTAACATGAAACCAGTACTGAGCCTTTGTTTGAATTTCTTAACCACCATAAGAAACAAGCTCTGCACACTTTGCCAAATCAAGCCTCTCACCAGCTTTTACTCTAACAAATGTTTCTTCTGACATAACATTGCATTTTGAACCAGTATCAGCTTTGAGCTCTACAGGTTGCCCATTAATCCAAACAGTACAAAATACTTTGTTTCTTGCCTACAAGTCTACTGCATTGACTGATTCACGAAGCACAGACACACCATCAACATAAAAAGTAGGGTCACAGCTTTCTAGTTGATCAACTTGTCTCTTTGATTACTCTTTTTTAATAAAATAATGAACCTCTTTTGATTTACAAAACCTTTTGAAATGTTTCCACTTTTTATATTTCTGACAATGCTGACCAAAAGCTAAACACTTTTCTCTTTTGGATTCATGATTACCACCACAATTATGACAGTTGACTAGGAGACTAGATGGGGGCACATCCTTTGATTTAGCTGACTCACCCTTGTACTTCACCGAGCATGTCTGCATCACAGAGCATGCTCTAAAACTTGCTAGAAAAGCTCTGGCTTTCACTGAAGCTACCCCCACCGTTGGGTCTGTACATTTTTACCATGTGCTGCATGCTATCTACATTAGCACTGGAAGGCACTGGAAACATGATTTTCTCATTTGCAAGCATATCTGTGTGCTTTTTTGTGAGCTCATATAGCTGACAAAACTCTATGGCCTTATTCAAAGTTAAATAACTGTCTCAAAGCAAAATCTTTCTTACTACATCATCATTAATACCACACATAAGCCTGTCTTTTATCAATTCATCTGTCAAATCACCAAATCTGCATGTTTTAGCCTTGTTTCTCAAGTTGGTTATATATGCTGCAAGTGTTTCACCAGGCTTTTGATCCCTTGTGTAAAATAAGTATCTTTCCATTGTAATATTTGTTTGGTGGTTACACTCTTCTCTAAATTTACATTTTAAACTCTCTTGGTCTTCCCGTGTTTCAGTCGGTACAACTATATGTTGGTCTTCCCCCTCCCCTGCATACACAGGAGGTGCATACACAATTGAACACTGTCTTTCAATGGCTTCTGAACAAGCTAAATTAAACAGAATATATGCCTTTGTACATGTGTCTTTATCAGAAGCAGCAGCCTGTATGAAAAGATCATACTCTTGTTCAAACACACTCCAATTTTATGCAATATTGTTATCAAACACAACTGGACTTGGTCTGCAAATTCCTTCTGCCATGCTAACAAATTATGCTTAAACACAATGCAAATATGCCCCCTGTAATTATGTATGAACACGCACACACACTAGGTACTCGGAATTATTCAAATGCACAAAAAATCCTTTGAAAGACTGTATTTTGCAAAATATTCTTCGAAATGGCTATGCTTTGCAAAATAACTGTACTGAAATACTACACACTTGTCAACATGTTCCACACTTTGGATACTTCGAATAGCTTTAGTTAATGCTAGAAAACTAGCACATAGCAAAAAACATAGTCATTTTCCCTTTTTATACATTTTATGCAATTTGGATATTGTTTCAAATGTTTTCATAATTTTTTCGAATATTTTTATCAATATGTCATTTGACAATCAATCAATATGACATTTTCTTTAATTAGAAATTCATTTTGTGCATTCTGAGGGCTTTGTTTTACATTTTTTTATATTCTTTGAGTAAAAAATCATTTAAGGATGTTTTAGTGGGTTCATATCATGAAATCGAATGTTGTGAACGCCGAATACCGGAAGGCCGAACTTGGTAGTTCAAAAGTTGAGAATGTCGAAGCCGCGGAAACACAAATTCTTTCCCAGGAAAAGAATTCAGTTGGCCGTTTCTGTGGCTTCAGCATTTTTGGACCGAGTCAAGGTAAGTGTACGAATAGGTAGTGACAGACTTTAGGGTTAGGGCACTGGTCAGGTAAGTGTGCAATAGTGACGGACTTTAGGGTTAGGGCACTGGTCAGGTAAGTGTGCAATAGTGACGGACTTTAGGGTTAGGGCATGGGTCAGGTAAGTGTGCAGTAGTGACGGACGTTAGGGTTAGGGCGCGGGTCAGTAAGTGTACAGTAGAGATGGACTTTAGGGTTAGGGCTGGGTTAAGGATAGTGCATAGATAGTGGTATATGTTAGGTTTAGCATAGGTTTTGAACGGGTTTGGTGTGATTGTGTTATGTGTGTGTTTTTCGGAACGGCAAATTTTTTCCTTGGGAAAAAATTTGCTGTTTTGAAATGTCGATGTTATCCGAATTCGATCTTCCAAATTCGAACTTATGGTGTTCGACATTTTGGAAGTTTGATTTCATGATATAGACTCATTTTAGTACCTTGAATTTGTTTCTGACCTGTCCGTGAGCCATTTGAGCAGTAGGGATGAGCCACTCCTATATATTCCTCCAACTTTAATTGTGCGACTCATGGTTTTGACTCTGGATCCCATTCTGACACTATGTTGTTTCTCTTGTATATCTGAATAAGATGATGAGGCTTTGGTGATTGTTTAAGTACTTTATTACATAAAACTACATCAAGATATATATCAGGAGCATTAAACTTAAATGAACTAACTTAACACACACATGCACGCTTACATCTTGACTGCTCACTACAAAATGGCACTTGCTCATGCTCAGAACTTATATGCCCATTCCTGCTGAGTGAAAAGCTTCTTAAAGATACATCACACATTTTGATCTAAAGGTTCTTCCTAGCTGGACTGCCCTAGATAACAAAACAAAAAATTTTTTAAAAGTAATTTAAAATAAATTGTTTTGATCTTAGAACAACCTGCTAGTTTACAAAGTAGAACTTCCATACGTTACTTGAACAGATTCCTTTTTATGTTAGATGAAAGGCTTCTCAAAGACAAAACTCATAGTTTTACCTTTATTTGTTACATAATATTATAGCAAACATCTAATCATCATCAATTAGAGTCTGATTTGGCACCTTCCAGTTCAGACTGACACTGTTTCACTTAACAGTGTTTTAAAATTCAGAGCTGATAAATTATAAAATCATAAAGACTGACTGTGACCAATCCAATCTAATTATTTTACTTCATATTTACATTTGTTTAAACTTTTATTTATTCTGGATACATTAAATGTTTACCTATGATTTAATGATTCTTTTAAATGCAATACACTTAATGGTAATTTAAAGTGAGCAACATTTGGTCTGAAGTTTAAAGTAGTAATGAATGTGTGGCTTTGGTATGGATTAGTTCTGATGAAGTCTTGACTTACTGGATGAAAGTGCTGAACTAATAAATTTTCTCTTGACTGAGCATATTGGGTTTGATTCTTGACCATAACCCTTTGTTCTTACCAAATACAGCAACATAAATTTAGTGTCTGATAAAGTAATACGTGTAATACGTGGATCAAGAGCAAAAGTACAAGCCTGTGTGTTAAAAAATGTAACCCTCAAAGAACCCAATGACAGACAAATGTGGCACTTAAAAGAAAAAACAAGACAATATTTCACTTTAGAGCCCTGTATGAAGAGATGATGGGAAAAATATATTTTCTGCTATTTTGGATCACAAGCAATCCTCCTAAAATGAAACTACAAAAGCTCCACACGTTAACAACACTCATAAATGAAATGCCAAATTATCATGAATTCACTTGATAGATGATAAACATTTCTGCAGATAGTTACAGTTATAAAATTCACTCTCCAGGCATTGTCATGGGACACAGAATGAATAAGTAACCAGCCGACCTCAACTGTGAGGTCAAATATTAAACAGTTGTGTAGGATGCCACAGGTAGTGTAAGCCAGGAAAGGCACTAACTGTTCTTATGCACATCTGCCAAAGTCCAAACACACACATATATAACTATATATATATATATATATATATATATGTATTAAAAAAATATATATATATATATATATATATATATATTAAAAACAATATATATATATATATATATATATATAGATAGATATAATATACATACATCTATATATATATATATATATATATATATATATATATATATATATATATATATGCATACACACACATATATATTTAGATTGTCATCTCTAGCCACATGACTACAAAAAGGCTGCACTATAATAAATTGACGCACTTGCAGCTCTAGATGAGAAAAAAACTCAAAAGCAAAACATCTGGCAAGCACAAGTGTAGCTCAGTCAAAAAACTGTTTGGCAGCATGAATGGGGAATGCTTCAAGTATCCACGTACAAGCCATTCTCAAATGGGGCCATACTGCCAAATAATATCAAATTAAGTAACAATATAGTATAAAAGTACTGACAAATACCATCCAATTCAGTAACAATATGGTATAACAGTACTGACAAATACTATCAAATTCAGTAACAATATAGTGTAACGGGGTCTATATTAGAACATCAAATATTTAACAGTTCGAATCACTAAAGGTCAACCTTTAGTGATCAAACTGTTAAAACATCAAATGTTCACAAAAAAAAAAAACTAAAAACAACAAAAAAAAAAGGCAGGGGGGCAAGCCGCCCTGCACCCCCCACACCTTGCTACTTAAATATACTAACTCTGAGACCGCACTACATTGAAGTAAAAGGAAATCTCCCCTTAAGGGAATTTTCTGTTTACTTGTTTGATGTTCTGCAGTTTCGCTATTCTCGTGTCGACAATGTCAGTTTCGACATTGTCGGCTTTTGAGAATTTAATATAGACCCGGTGTAACAGTGCTGACAAATACCATCAAATTCAGTAACAATATAGTACAAAAGTGCCAAACGTTTTGCCAGAAAATTGCAAGGTCAGAAAAAATATCACTTAGGATAGATAACTTGTTCAGAGCAATGCTAAAAATGTGACCTATCAAAGTAGATAACGCCATACAATGCAAACTAAAAAGCAATGAAACGTTTATCATTGACCGTTTCAGTTATTAATGTACCAGAATAATATAGGTAGAGTTAAATACTAAACCTAGCATTACCTTGTTGCAAGGTAGAAGCAACAGGCATTTTACCCATGAAAGAAATAAGCTCTAACTGCATTCATCAGAATTATATTTAAAATTAGATTTAAACCATAAATTAAACAAAATTAATGGAGAATCATACTAGACTTTTGGGCTTGTAGCCAAACACCACATCTTACCTCCCCAGGCCAAAGATGCTGAGCAGTACTACATACAATACATACATACAAACCAATATTTCAAGCAAGGGCATTAATGCCCTTCTAGCCTGCCAACATACCAAAACAACTGTTCCCATAATAAGTACCCAGGCTGTTCTTAATAATATCTAAACTCGTACTTGCTTTAATGTAATTTCCTAGTCTGTTCCATGCATCAGCTACTCTGTCAGAGAACCAATTAGTACACTTCTCATTACTGTAGAATCTTCTACATAGGTTGTCTAATGATTTTCTTGTATGTTTTGATAACCCCAAACATTTCAATTTGCATCTGTGATTCTAATAACTTGAATGATTTATTAATTTTTATGTTTGGTTGTTTAAGTGTTTCTGTTACATCTAATGCCATACCTGTCTGAACCTGCTCATGTCTTTTTTATAGGTAAAATATAATATCGCACACATACACACCATATTATCAAACTATCAGTCACTAGCAAATGAACAAACTTGTAAACATGGAACATTTCTCTGCATAAGACTCCTCAACATGATGGAGCACAGGTTAATTTAAAAAATTATGTAAAGCAGACATTTTACTAATTTCAAAATCCAAACTCTTTTCCTATTAAATTCCCATTTTCTATGCACAATAGTATTCTCCAAGATGGGTGGCATTGGGAATGATTACCCCATGAGAGCCTGACATACTGCAATACTCTGGTACTCTGTAATATTACATCCTTAAGTAGAATCCCTACCACAGGTGTATTACTGACTGCTTAACATTTGCAGTCTTATATTACCCAGAAAATGATATTGTCAGTTGCGGTACACATTTTGTCTTTGTGCACCTGTGCAGATCACACTACTAGCAAGTATCACCTTTTCTGATGGCAGCATGATCCACCTGAGTGAAGTGATCTACAGAACAAATTCTTCTTGATGTAAAGTTGAATGTTTTCTCCTTTTATCCTGTTTTAAATTTTAACACATTTTCAACAATAATACCAAGAGCTCTGCAACTTTCACAACATGTACTGCAAAAATATATTACTTTCAGCTAGGAAAAAATGCAGTTACCTCCTGTTGCAGCATGCCTAGCAAAAAAAAAAAATCATTGTGTTTAATAATGTGCGACAGCTGTGGCAATGATGAACATTGTTTTCCTGTCAGCCATGGGGAACTGAACATTCTGCTAGGCAGTACTGGATGAAGGAGTCAGTTATGATTTTTCTTCTACCTGGGTATATCACAATACATTTGTCAGCTATGACTTTCTGCTCAAGAAAATTTACTCATTTCTTTTAACAGCCCTCTCATTTTTTTACGTTTTCAGTGACAGCACTGACACAGAAGTCAGATTAGTACCTAGCAGTAATTCATATAAAACACGTCTTTTGCCATCTTTACAGGCAAAGATGTCATTAGCTAAATGGACATGTGGTTATAATAAACACAATGAACAAACAATGAGGGTCTTCTCTAAAAATCTTTAGTGTTCAACAGTCACCTCTTTTTGAAAATGGCAGAATTTAGTAATAAGTTTAGTCATTTTTTCTCAGCATTTCAGAGCCTGCTCTACTACTGTTTTTGTATATTTAATGAAGATGGATAGAGTTCTATGTGTATTTAAAATATGACACAGCCAACCTTGCTTAATCCATCCTGACTGATAAAAAAAAAAAAAAAAACATTTCAGAATAAGTGGCAAGGCAGCCCACCATCACTGCACTAATTTAACTCCAAATAAAAAGTTATAATTGTAAGAAAAAGACCATGCAACAGATATTACTACTCTCATGGATGCAGTTTTTCATCTATTAAGTCAAATGAGGAGTTGTTCTTCTTTCAGCTTTTCCTGGTTACGGGTCGCCTTAGCGGAATTCTGGTCCGCTAATGATTGGCAGTAGATTTTTACGGTGTCGAGGTGCCAGTTCGACACCCAACCTTCAATGAAGGCATGCCCATTTACGAATGCCACTTGACTGTGGGGAGGATATGGAGACTCCACACAGAAGTAGCTCCAGCCAAGAATCGAACGGGAGAACCTCTTGCTGTGAGGCGACAATGCTACCGCTGCACCACGATGGCTATTACGTCAAATGAGTATGATGCTATATTGCCATGCAAGTACATTTTGTTTATTGATAGAGATGTTTTATTCTAAGCTTGTTAATCGATATTTAGAAAAAAATATAGGACAGCTAAGTCAACATCAGTGCAGAGTTCAAATCTATAATGTAACAGAGAAACACTTTATCAAAAAGATATTGTTGGAATGTCTCCTTTTTCAAGGTACAACACTGTCAAAAAAATAGGAACAGAAAAAGTACCTCTATAGGAATAGTCTATTTTCATCAGTGTTTAATGATGTGGCTGAGAAACTGCCAGTAAAGCATTGTTTGAGCCAGAAAACATCACAGATTCGTCAAAATGAGGCTATTACTATAGAGTGTGATTTAGACATGTATTCTAATAGGCAATGCTTCTGCTAATTCTTCATTTACCGGATCTGATTATGACAATTTACCAGATTAAGACCATCTACCAGATGTATTTTCAGAGCCAAGCAAAGAGCACTACATAATTTCATAGTGACTCTAAACCACTACAGATAGTGAAACAAAATGGAGGGAATAATTATGTTACATGTGGTGATAAAGACTGAATCATAATGTTTTGTATGATTTTCAAAGTTTTTTCATTCTAATAAATTGTCTGCTAGTTCAAAAAAATGAAATACAAATGGAACTTATACTGTTATGGGTATCAAAACAATGACAGAAGCTCAAGAAACACTACACAACTCGACACTCTCTGGTTAAGTCACTTGCACATATTAGAAACAGGCAAGGAATACTGAGAGAATTAAAGCCTAGAGTACAGGATGGACCACATTAGCATCACATATCCCTAACCTGCTCATCCTACTGTAAAACAAGGAGCTTTCAGAACAGAGAGAATGCATCTCTTTCTGAGTTGTTGGAACCTTGAACATTCTACTTGGTGAAACTGTGGGTGTATGAGGGGGCACTTGGTGAAAGTGGGGATGTATGAGGGGGCACTTGGTGAAACTGGGGGTGTATGAGGGGGCATGCCTTCTATCTAATGCATAAAACACAGTTTTCATTTGTCTTTTCATGCTGAGCTTCTTAACTTCACAAAATAGTACTTCAGTGTCTTGTATTCAATGGGTCATGTCATTTTATAGTAATCACAAATATGTGACATATTCACGACTCATTACTTGTAAACACACACAAACATGGCGAAAGAAAAAAATGGCATGGATAATAATTAATGAAACCTAAAACAGTGTTGATTTAGCATAAGAAGTACAAAAATGCTTGCTTGCTTTTGGACTTTTTTTTTTTTGCCTTTTTGTACCTGCTGGTCGTCAAACCCCCTAATCATACTTGTACCCATTCTTCCCATAGTGGTAGGGCTCACCTTCAGATTCACTAAGGTGACATCCATCTGGGTCAACATTATTTAGAAAGCTATGAGGATCACTTCTCTCCATTCTGGCATTGTGGAAATTGGAACATTTACCTTTTAGCTCAACTCTTTTTCAGGGTCAAGGGGTATGTGAACCATACCACCACATATACCTTCCCCCTTGAATCACATGCTTGGTGAAGTCCAATGTTTATTGGTTGCTTTATGGATCACATGCAAACCCCAATGTCATGGACTTGCTCCATACTCATGTCCATCATTACTCACAACCTTGCTGTGTTTCATCAGAACTTGACTCATGCTACAGATGAATGATGTGCTGTGACTTGCATAAGTCATAGGCAGCCATGGAGGGAGAAAATGAATGCCAGCACTGGTTCACCCCTTATGGGGAGGCAGAAGGTAGACTGACCCATGATTCTGATACCCACTGGGGCCTGTTATCATGGCAATGACAGCATGAGGCTTGGAAATGGGTAAATGCATGGAAAGGTGTGTGTGTGTGTGTGTGTGTGTGTGTGTGTGTGTGTGTGTGTGTGTGTGTGTGTGTGTGTACAGGCCTGCAATTCTAGCAACATTCAGCTGCATCAACAAGCGATAACAGGGATAGAAAACAATCCAGTTGACTGTTTCTGTGATAGTATTCAATGACTGTCTCCTATACAAAGAGGGGTCAGTGGGCTGGTTGGGTGACAAGAGGTGTGTTGGCTAGCAAGTAACACAGAGGAAAAAAAAATAAGAATAAAACTTATTTGAAGCAGTTTGGTAAGAGGGCACCACGTGACTATTTTCTCAGGGCTAAAAGAGCACAAAATTAGCTATTGGTATTGATAAGCATTGTGCTTGCTTCACTTTAGATATCCTTTCTAAACAATGCTCATGTTCAGGTTTAGGATTATTTAGGTGTTTTATACAAAACACTACTAAGATAGAATTATACTAAAAACAAGCACACTATCATGTAAACAATAAAACAACATATAAAAGGTCATTACAACTCCCCTACACCACCAAAGCCATCTCAAATAGGTAAGTCTTGAGTGCTTAGCTGAAACCAGCCAATGACCAGCACTTCCACAGCCATTTCACTAGCAAGTTCCACAGGTGAGGGGCTTGGTATTGAAACGTGCAATAACCCAAGGCCTCAAGGTCAACCCATGGAACTGCCTCCCCTGAAACAAAGTATACCTTTTTATGAGAGATCTATACTTGAGAAACATCATATTGTTTGTGATGTTATGAGGTAGTGCCATCTGAGCCAGGGAGAGTAGGGCAGTACATGTATACATATGCCAGCATAGCTAGCTGGAGTTTTGTAAAGACTTTTGTTATTTGACTATCACACTGATTTGTACAGATATTTGAGTTAAAATATATATTTGTAAAGTTACTTGTGTTAAAAATGAATCAACAGTAGGTCCTGCTGGACAGAAAGAAAGTATGCATGTATATTAGGCTGTATTCTTGTAACTGATCAAATGTGTGTTTTATTAGAGAACCCTAGAAGGGTGGAAAGTTTGAAATTGAGTTATAGCTTTCAGATGCTGCCACAGATCTTAGCAAAGATCTGTGTGTGTATTGTACCAGAGTCAGTTGACCACAGATGATGTCATCCTCTAACCAGCATCTGGTTTCTTTGGAACCCTCACAGCAGCACTTCAGAATCTGACAAGAAAGATTTCTGACAGGATATATATCTCACACATCTACACAGACAGAGACAGACATCATCCTTCTTTTGCTAGGATATGGCACTCAGCACACATCAGCTTGCCTTGCTTTAGTAAATAGTCAAGGAACAGTGATTCTTTAGTTAGTCAGGGACATTTACTGAGAATAGTTTAGCATTGTTTTCTACATCTGTGAGAAACTATCCAACTGTACTATTTTTTTCTCTCTCTGTGCTGCAAAGTAAACATACAGAGTTTCATTTTCAAAACAGTTTTATTTATTTTGTTAGTTTAGTTAAGTCAGGGAACACAAACAAGGATGTCAACAGAGGATTACAGCAAGGTGACAAAGAACCAGTTGGCAAAGGTGTGCAAAGCCAAAGGACTGATGCATGCCAACCTGACTAAAGAGGAATGATTTCAGCCTTGGTCACAGCTGTAGCATGGACCAGCAACCCAGAAGACAACCAGTCTGGTGATGGGGATGTGCAGTCTTCAGAAACAGGACAGTTCACCGCTTACTCACAGGGCTTAAAAATACATCTGGAGTTAGAGACTTGAACTGAAAGCCAAATGTTTGGAAGCAGAATCAGCAGAAAGACTATGATGTTTGAAGGTCAAAAACAGACTGGCATTTGGAGGCTGAAGAAAAGGCAAAACAGATCGAGTTAGAATCAGCAGAGAGACTGCAGTGTTCAGAGGTTGAAGAAAATGAGAAACAGCACCTACATGAGAGGGATATGCTGACTCTTTGGCAAGGTCATGAAGGTAATGTGGATGGGAATAACTGAACTCAGAAGCAATAAAGGTCAGTAAATTTATTCTACAGTTTACAGAGGGTGATGATCTTTGATTGTTTTATTCATGTATTTGAAAAGGTATGTAAACAGTATAATTTTGATCAAGGGCTCTGGTTAAGGATACTTACCCCCCCATTACTCCATGGTAAAGCTGTAACTGCTGTTTCTAAATTGTCCAATAATGATTGCTTAAACTATGATAAGGTTAGACAATGCTTACTAGAATGTTTTAAGCTAACACCTGAAGCTTACAGAAAAAAGTTTCATGAGCATAGATGCAAGGCACATGAAAATGTATGTGATTATATTGCTGAGTTAGCATTTATTTTCATAGGTGGGTGAGTGGGTATCAGGCCACCACTTTTGAAGGGCTGGCAGACCTTTTTTTGAGGGAACAAGCCCGTAGTACTTTGCCTGAGGACATGAGAATCTGTTTGGCAGACCAGGAGTGTGTAGATGGGCTGGGAAGAAAGGGAAATCTCTACTTAGCAAGCAGGGCATCACTGCACAAGAAGGGGGTACCCAGTGCTGCACATGGTTATAGGGTGACCCATGGTGGGCAGCCTAAACCACCCCAACAGAGTACACCAATAACAGAGGAAGCCACTAGTTCAGGTACATGGTCAGGATCAAGGGTTAGATGTTGTAAATGTAACCAGAGGGGCCATGTAGCATACAGATGTTCACTGAGGCAAGGTAGGGAACAAAAGGTAAAGAAGCAAGCAAGTGAGAATAACAGCATGCCAGTGCTAAGTTGTCTGGAGACAACAGGCATACCAAATTATCACTGAAGGTTGTATCCTATCTTAGTGGATGGAAGACAGGCCATTGTTAAGAGAGAGATGACCCCTGACAATATCATTTTGAAGCCTGCGATGGTTAAAGAGGAGCAGCACTAGCTTGGGCAGTCTACACCAGTCAGAGCTTTAGGAGGGACCCCCATTCCAAATACCTTTGGCCAGGGTTCACCTTGACTGGGAGGGTGAAAAAGGAAGCAACAGGTAGGTGTGTTTGATGATATCCCAGCAGATGTCATAAAGGGAATGATTTTAATAATGCAGTACCCTGTGTGCATGCAGTTACATGCATTCAGGCTTGGAGACAGGCATGTGAGTCAGGTAGCCTGTGAAAGACCCAGACAGACCCCACACCTGAAGCTCGGGTTAGTGAGGTGGCTATTTAAGGGAGGGAGCAACCCTGCAGCAGTGAGCTTGAAAGTGAGCCACAGATGTTGCTAGGTGCTGATTTCCCATGGACAGGGTGACTGCAAGGGCAGAGGTGAGTGGCTGTACCCAGGCTGACAGTGAGGCACAGCTGTCAGAAGAGACTGGGCTTCTGTTGGAAAGGCAGCTGGTAAGGCTCACAAAGGTAGAACTGAGACAGGCTCAGCTTCTAGACCCTACATTATGAGGCTTGAGGGAGGTAGCCAAGGAGGCACCTGATTCTCAAGGAAAAGGGGAGATTGTATACTGGAACAAAGGGTTACTGTATACAGAGTGGACTGCTGAGGGACGGCCAGAGGGTGAGATAATACAGCAGTTGGTAGTGCCCAGAGCCTACCATCTGGCACTTCTAGCCATAGCCCATGACATTCCTTTTGCAAGGCATATAGGCATAGAGTACCAAGAGACATATTATGCAGAACTTTTATTGGCTTGGGATTGCAAGGATGTAACATGGTACTGCAGGACCTGTAAGCAGTGCCAACAGGTAGGAAAGGAAGGAGACAAGGTCAAGGCTCCTTTGATGCCTTTGCCTGTGATTAAGGAGCCATTTCAGATGTCAGAGTTAAAAATATATTTTTAAAGTTAATTGTGTTAAAAATGCATCAACAGTAGGTCCTGCTGGACAGAAAGAATGCATTCATGTATATTAGATTGTGTTGTTGTAACTGATCAAATGTGTAAGTTTTATCATAGAATCCTGGAAGGCTGGAAAGTTTGAAATTATGTTATAGCTTTCAGATGCTGCCACAGATCATAGCAAAGGTCTGTGTGTGTGTATTGTACCAGAGTCAGGTGACCAGAGGTGATGTTATCCTCTAACCAGCATCGGGTTTTTTGGAACCCTCGCAACAGCACTTTAGAATCTGACAGGAAAGATTTCTGACAGGCTATATATATCTTATGCAGCCACACCACGACTGGAAAAGATGACAGTGTAAAATCCTCAAAATATGGAAACATCCCTACAATGGCGTCAGGCTAGGCCCAAGGGAAGGATGGCCCACCGTTATAGAAGGAAGTAGTAGTCCACAATAATGACAAAAACTCTCAGGCCAATAAAGAGCCATAAAGATGATAAAGTGGACTATTGAGGATAATAAAGAAATTATGTATTGTTGTTATTATGCAAAAAGCCCACAATTTCCAGACACAAGATATACAAAATGATTAAGAGAGAAATTAGAGGAAAGAAAAATACTTCCACAGGAAACAATGTCAGAAACTTCAAATGAAAATTTGTGTTCATTAATACACCAGATTTGTGAAAAACAGTATACAAATCAAGAAACAGAGAGAGATATTTGAAAAATATAAAAAAGAAATATGGACATGGAAAGCAAGACAGATTTGATATGGTGCAATATTTATGCAAATGAGAAAGCCAAATTAATCAATATAAAGAAGGTAGCCCCAAAGATATTCAAAGAGAAATACAAAGTCATCAGGATATGGAAAATTTCACAATAAAAAATAATAATATCACAAAGATGGAACATAGAAAAGAAGATTAGTCTAGTGAAAGTTAATAAAAATAGAAGTTGAAGTTATGGAGTGCCTATGAAGTGTAAGATTTGGTGTAGAAGGTCTAACACAGGTTACATCGCAGCATGATGGGGTGATTCCCCAAAGTAAGGAGAAGCAGGAAGATCAGGAGACATCTGAAGAAGAAATATGGACATGGGAAAGAAAAAGAAATTTAATTTGGTGTAATATTTATGCAAAGGAGATAGCAAAACTAATCAATACAAAAAAGAGCAGCACCAAAGATATTTGAAGAGAAATATAGGCAAAGGATTCTGGGCATGGAAAACTTTATAATACAAAAAAATAAGAAGACAAAGAGGAATAGTAGAAAAGGAGATTAGTAATGGAGAAGTTAAAGAAATAGAAATTCAGGTTATGGAGTACCGGTGAAGTGAAGGATTCAATGTAGAAAATCTAATTCAGAAAGCACCACAAAAGGATAGAGCAATGGATAGCCAAATTAAGTGGAAAACAGTGGACCAGGAAGAAATTGGCCAGGTGCCATATGAAGACATTTTGGAGCCTTCCACCGGAAACCAGTATAAGTGTTCATTTGAAGCTAGTCAGCAAGGGAAGGAACAGGAAACTCTGATGCAGTCAATGTTGAGGAGTGATAGGCCAGTGAGTTTCCGTACGACAGAGCAATGGCTGGCACAGCATGAAATTGAAGAGAACATGCCACAGGAAGATGCTATAGAACTTTCTATAGAATGCCAGCAGGAAATAAAAAACAAGGGATGTGCCTTCGGTTTGGAAGAAAATGAGCTAAGAGAAGAGTTGCTTGACTTAATAGGCATAGCTAGATATACTGAGATCTTTGAAAGTAGACTGCAGAAGGTCAATAAAACCCAAAAATTCAGAAGTCTGATAAAACAAATGAACACAGTAATTAGGACTGATCATAGAGATTCATGCGATACAACAGAAGTAAGCAAGATATAGTACTGTGCAGCCAAATTAATGACTGATAAAGTTCTATCACAAGAACAGAGGGTAGTAAGGGAAAGGAAGAGGAGAAATTGAATACCATCATGGAAATATCGAATAGAGAAAACTATAAAGCAATTAAGACAAGAAGTATTACTATTAGAAGACTTTAGAAGAGGGAATAGATCAACAAAAATACTAAAAAAGATAGATGTGATAAAAGCAATGCGTATTATTAGAACAGACCAGGATCTATCATGCACTATTGCAAATAAACTAAAAATTTCAGCACAGGCAGAAAAACTTAAAAGGTATGCAGATAAATATAAAGGAAAAGTACAAAATAAGCAATTTATTCTTGACCCAAAAAGATTTTATAGAGAATTGGCAAACAAGGTAAAACTAATTGAAAGACTGCCAAAAAAGGAATAAATAGATGCATTTTGGAGAAGTATCTATGAAGATCATGTGGAACATAACAAAGATGCTAAATGGATAGAAGTAAAAGAAAGAATAAGAAGTTTAAATATACAGGATATGAAATGGAATGAAGTAACAGCCAGAGAGAAAAGCCTCTAATTGGAAAAGCCCCGGCCCAGATGCAGTACCTAACTTTTGATTAAAATTATTAACATCTTTGCACAAAGATCTAGCCCTGAGTAAGAACTATTTATATGTACACTCTGAACAGACAACAACCTGGCTAACAACAGGAAAAACAATGCTCCTACTTACGTGTGAAACTGCAAGCTACCCTTAAAATTATAGACTAATAACTTGCCTTCTGATGACATATAAGCTATATTCGGGAATTGATGTTGACAGAATTTATAGTCATTTAGAAGAAAACTCAATTATGGCAGTAGAACAAAAGAGTAATAAAAGAAAGTCATATGGAACAAAGGATCATTTGTTGTTAAATAAAGTCATAGTGGAGAACCGTAAAAAGGGGAAGAATCTAAGTATGGCATGGATTAAATACAAAAAAGCATTTGATAGTATCCCACATTCATGGATAAAAGAGTGCTTAAAAATATACAAAATGCACCCTACACTGATCAACTACATTACACTGTCCATGAAACAGTGGCAGACTACTTTGCAATTAAGCCATAATAAAGGACAAATTATTATCCCAGGGATAAAAATTCAAAGGGAGATATTCCCGGGTGACTGTCTATCAATATTGCTATTCTGCCTTGCCCTTAACCCATTAAGCTATTTACTTAACAGCTTCGGCCATGGCTATAATGTGGGTCCTAGAAAACAACAAAGTGTAAAGACTTCTCGTCTTCTCTTTGTCAATGATTTAAAACTGTATAGCTCATCAGTTGAGGAACTAAAAGCACAACTGCAGATTGCCAAAACTTTTTCAGATGATATAGGAGTGTCACTTGGCCTTGATAAATGTGCAAAAGCAACCTTTAAAGCAGGAAAACTGCAGCACCAGGAAAACATCAGTTTGGGACAAGAATGTGAAAGAACGTGAGGGAGAGGGAGTGTACAAATATTTGGGAATTGATGGATTAACAATAAAACAAAAACATGTGCAAATAAAACTTAGTAGGGAATATTTTAGAAGACTTAAATTAATCCTGAAAAAGCTTTGAC
Organism: Protopterus annectens; assembly: GCF_019279795.1. Taxonomy (NCBI): domain Eukaryota; kingdom Metazoa; phylum Chordata; order Ceratodontiformes; family Protopteridae; genus Protopterus; species Protopterus annectens. The sequence goes on along the minus strand of NC_056749.1, from coordinate 217,538,993 downwards.
ATTTAGGAACAAAATCCAAGCTATAAACCTATTTGCTCTTCCTGTCCTAACTTACAGTTTTGGAGTGTTTGACATGCCCCGAAATGTGTGGGATAGATTAGACAGGAAAACAAGAAGGATGCTTCATGCTCACCAAATAATTTATAAAAATCAGTGTATACCAAGATTATATATTCCCTGTTCCGAAGGACAGATGGGCCTCCTTGAAATTGATTACATGTACAGATCTGCAATCATGGGACTCCACACATATCTGCTGACCTCACAAGTCCCAAATGTAGTGAAAGTTTTGAAACATGAGGAGAATAAATCAAGATGACTTTTCTGCTTAATCTAGCAGAAGCATAGCGGCATCAGACAGAAATGGAAATCAAACCAGAAGTAGATAAAAATCAGGCAGCAACTGAATGTGCCAAAAAATAAAAGAAAGAATATAAGGTGAAGGACCAGATGAGAAGGCAAGAAATGTGGAAAATGCTTAAATATAGCTGCAAGTAAAGAAAACTTCTGGAAGATCCTCATACTGATTAGGAATGAATGCAGGAATGGCTAAGGAGAGGCAAATTCAAACCAAGACATGAAAGGTTAATATTGGTGGCCCAAAATAGTGGGCTACATACATGATGGTTTACAAAGTCCATTGAACATGTGGCAGAAACAGACAAATGTAGGTTTTGTAAAACCGAATTGGAAACAGTCGCATACCTCATTGTTGATTATGATATACTAATGGCAGGATGACTGTATACTGAAAGGCATAATAATGTGGCAAGACTGTTGCACTGAGGATTATACAAACATTAAGCTACTGAAGTGGCTGAAAGACGCAGGAAACATGAGCCACAAAGCATAATAGAAAATGTTGAAGTTTATATCACATGGGATCACTCATAACGAACAGTTCAAAAGATAGATGCTAGAAAACCGGATACAGTGGTCCATGAGAAGAAGAGAAAAGTTGCACTGATCATTGGAAATCGCCACACCCACTAACTACAGTGCGTTGTGCAGAGAGAGACACAAAGTCATAAAATAGCAGGATCTGCAGGCAGACAGTTCCAATAGTAGTAGGAGCAATGGGTCTTATAAAAAAGAATCTACAATAGTATTTAGATATGTTACCAATTCGTGTAACCCCGTACAAATTGCAGAAGGATCCATTACTGGGCACACTGCAGGTGCTGCGAAGGGCACATTTGGCTGACATCAAAGATTGAAACAATACTAATTTTGTAAACTTTAATCGTAGTTTGACCTAGAAATGGGGTCCATTCCTGTTATGGTATTACAAACCCAAAAGATTTGGTGATATTAAACAAAGAAAGACATCTTCTGGCTTTTACTGTGATAGGACATTCAGCACACATCAGCTTGCTTTGCTTTAGTAAGTAGGCAGGGAACAGTGATTCTTTAGTCAGTCATGTACATTTAGTGAGAATAGTTTAGCATTGTTTTCTGCATATGTGAGAAACTATCCAACTGTATTTTTTTTTATATCTGTGTGGTTGAAACTCTTTTTATTGTTTTCAGTATTTCCCTGTTTTCTGTTTTATTATCATTAAATATTTTAATACCTCTCATTGTGTCTGGTGCTTTAGAGAAAACTTTTAACATCTTGAGAGTACTTATGCTTCTTTTAGTGACACTGTGGCCACTCCTGAAAGCCTTCCTGCTTTAATCACACTCTACCATTTATATTAGTACTAATTTTGCACAGTATAATTGGGTACCCTTGATTACCTCAGAGTCTGGGCAGAAAGGAGCACAGCTAGTAAATCAGCTAGTAAACCTTTTCCAAGGTATGTATGTGTGTGTGGTAAACTCAACTATCCAAGTGTGTGCCAGCTACTGTGACCAGGGGCACAGAGCTCCAAAGTGAAGTGTGTGGAATTTGTGTGGATCTGGAGAAAGAAGGCGTGTCCAGCCCCAAGGTCTGGTATGTGCTTCCCTGTCTGCTCTTAAGGGAAATTGTGCTTGGTGCAGGGAGATGCATCTGAAAATACTGTGTGAATCAATTTTTGCTATTAGTGATCATCCCTCATGGATTCAGTGGTGAGGATTGAGTCTCCTTGATTGCTGGCCCAAAGTAGGGATCTGTTACAGTGTTCAACAAATTAACTCCTGTCACTCCACACTCTTGTCTGATGCCAGTAATGCTACAATCTCTGCCAAGATCTACACAAATAAGGAAGGTCATGGTAAAAACATGGATGTCATTGCTTTATACAAAAGTGAGCAAACACAACCCTGGGCCAAGTCAGAGAAATAGATTTATTGTAATCTCTTACTAAGCATGTGTTGAATCAGCACCACTCTCCTTCAGGAAGTGAAGGAGCAAGCTTGAAAAAGGTTCAGGGCTTAAATGGTTAGTTTTATGAACAACCTTTAATTCAAGATCAGGGGACTGTAATGTAGCAGGTCAAGATCAAAGTGAACTAGGAAGTGGTCTGACTATGTGGGCAGGTTCTACCACCTAGTCTACCACCACCATATTCAATAGCCCAATTATACTCTAACTTATATCTCACAGTTGTAATAACCTTAGCAAACCCAAAATCTTTCATGATGCAACTAAATTTATTAGTCAGAGTAATTGATTCATCATAGACCCATATACTGAAATCAGTAAACTCATAGGAACATTCTTATTCAACCTGTTTTATTTATTTATTTATTTATTTTAGGTAGATGAATAGAAAAGGCATAACTTAAGTTTGTTTCAGTTTTCATTTGTTTTACATCATGGCACATTCAAATGCAGAAAGTGTCAAGAATCTCAACAAAGAAAAATATAAACAGTGACTATGCAACATAAATAGTTTCAAAATGTAGTCTCTCTACTAGAAAATCTATGTACTTTGGATTGTTAACAGACTTTTATGTACTGATGTCCAAATCAGAATTACATTCTAAATACAATGTAATATACTCAAATATGATGCAACAGCAAGAACGCCACTTGTTAAACTCACAACCTTGACAACAGATTCTACTGTCTCTTTGTTTTCTCATACCTGCGTACTCCAGGCATACATTTTTCTGTAACGCATAATGCCACAGAAGTAGTTTAACTTGAACCTCTTTGCAGTATGTATTAGGTAAAAGTCATGAAGCCATATCAAAAGAACTTTAGAATTTGTAGGTATAACCTGATGGGAATCATACATTCCAGTTTAGTCAGATAATAGCTTAAAAAGTGTAATTATTACAATGTCAACCTCTCACAATGAATTTCTACAATAACACAAATCAATGGTAACTCTTGCAGGGATGGCAAGCCAACAAAATGGAAAATCAACAAGACACACAGATGGCTCCAACAACTCCATCCCAATTTATTAGAACACTTAGAATGCAAACTCTCAAAGCTTTCATACAAACTGTGCTTCTTCAGGCATTAGAATAAATCAGTAAAATAAGTGCATGTTTAAATAAAACTGTCTCACAACCACATGACAAAAAACACCAGTAAAATCACTTTATCTAATATACCTGCATTTCAGCACAGGCTTTACTGACACAGTTTCATTCAGACAAGGAGAGGTACCTGCTTTAATGCTACTGATACATTTATACTCTTCCCTCTCTGTGACGGCAATATTATCAGCACCACGTCTGCCACATATGATTTGTAAAACTGCAGATGTAAAAGTCTGTACTTCACTTTCCTTCTTTACATGTCTGTACAATGCACTGGTCTCATTACATCTTCTAACACTGGACATATGCTGACAGATGCTTTGTTTAAATTTAGTTTTTTTTTTCCTATATAAAATACAGGACATTTTTTTTACATAGGGCGATATATATACATATATATATATATATATATATATATATATATATATATATATATACATATATATATATATATATATATATATATATATATATATATATATATATATATATATATATATATATATATATATATATATATATATATATATATATATATATATATATATATATATATATATATATATATATATATATATATATATATATATATATATATATATATATATATATATATATATATATATATATATATATATATATATATATATATATATATATATATATATATATATATATATATATATATATACATATATATATATATATATATATATATATTATATATATATATATATTTTATATATATATATATATATATATATATATATATATATATATATCACATTTAAACTATCACAATCAGCAAAAGTAGTTAAAACAAAATATTTGCCTGTCATGGGATGTTTAAATGTGCTTTTTCTATATATGACAATGAATTTCTAAATGCCAGATTATATATAATGAATGCCTACTTTACACAACTTAAACTTTCACTAACTCTAAAATATAATGCTTTTAACATACCTTCAGACAGACTGAAATCTGACTTGTGTATTTCATGCCATTCATGCCGCAATGAAAGATGAATGTTCACTAATTACAAATCATTTGAAAAATAAAAACGTTTTTAGTAAAACATGCAATACACCCTAAGATAATAAAAATATATCCTGTCTTCAAAATGTAGATGTGACTGCAAATGAGGAAAAGAGGAATACATCCATGTTATCCTTCCTCTTTGTTTTACCAATCCATCACATCAGACAATTACAAAAAATGTAAAATAAGCGATAAAAAAGTTAGTGAGAATAATAGTGCAGCTTAGGATAAAGAAAAATATTTGCAGTGCCATTCTAAGCTAAATTTAATATTGTTTACCAGACATAGTCAGCAGTTTACACAAGTAGTATGGAAAACAACCAAAACTCCAAAAATTTGCAACAGAATTAAAAAAACAAGTTGCAAAAATGCAACACAGTAGCAAGCGTGCATGACTCAGGTGTGGGTTATACATGCTATGACTAGTTACTCAGGCTTCACCCTTAAGAACAAACTCCACCACAACTGAGTAAATCTAAGTATAAACACATTTGAAGCATGTGTTGTAGGTATAATAATGTAAAGGTAGCACTACCTACTCTGCACAACAGGAAATTAATATATTGGATAAACTAAAATAACAGTTCCCCCTCTGTTAGAACAGAAGACAGCATGACGTTATGTAATACATAATAAAACAGCGCATATTCCCCATTAGCTCACCTGCTAAAGCCTTCCTAAGCTAACAGAAAGAAAACATCATTTTTCACATTCTTATAATTAATGACTGTAAGTTCTTACTTCTTAAATGACTTAGAAGTGTGTCTTCATTAGCAACACTAACATGCAAGTGAATTTAGCAAGCTTTTCTTTTCAGAAACAACTAATTAATAAAACAATGTGATGTTACTGCAGTCCTCCGGTTATTATAGCAGTCGTTTCCAAATACAAAAGTTGCTGGCAATGTCAGATGCAGTGAACAAGTAATTATTTTCATGTCCAATTATTTTTTATGAGAAGTTTAATGCAGTATTGATTTCTTTAGCTGAGAAATGTTATATGAGTGTAGAATTTCAATGCATGAGCTTTTTGTCCAATAATGTCTTGTCTGCAGTACCTGGATTTAAAATTTATTTATGTGCCTATTTCTTTGGTCATTATTCTGTTGATTTCTGTTGTGACTTTTTGCATTTTTTTTTTAGAAACGTAAGAAAAGATTTCAATGAAATCTGTAGCAGATATATTTTTGAAAGGTTGTCAAACAGCATTCCAATGGGGCTGAAATGCGTAGGCATAAAAGAATGACCTTTACGGTTCACTCTAGGTAATGTCCAAAGTAGCCAGTCACATGGCTGTTTGTAGTCCTTCTACGTCACTCAACTAAGAGTACCTAAATAAGCCTCATGGCCAATGATTGTAAGAGGAAAGCTACATTTCCAGAGGTAATCTGTAACCCCCACAATTCCATGTTAATCACAGACACTGACATCAAGTCACCTGCAAAACTGCACATAATGCTACTGCATCCCAATACTGCTGAGTTTCAGCAGTATTTTTACTCAATAGCATTAAAGGCATGAATTAGAGCCAACCAGTTTACAATAGAATACTGACCTTAAAAGAAAGTTATAAAATAATTTCAACTCAGTTTAAAACCACTAACCCATGTGTACATGATCACTGCCATCTTTATGGAAACATCTCATTGCAAGCACTTTAGTGAATATGCTTTTGTATTTATCAAGTCTGTGAATCTATACATTGAAGCATGTTGCTCACTTCCATCATAATGAAGTCTGGCATTCCCTAGCTAATACATAAAGTAAGGTACAATGTCACCCAAAAACAGATTGGGCTTGCACCCTTCTCCAATGTAAGAGACATGAATTAAAGTATTTATAGTGAGGAGAACAAAATCATCAGTATTCAGTGTGGATATAGATATAGATTAGATCTAGATCCAAATACAGTTGTAATTCAAAAGCTAGCATAAATATTTGGTAGAAAACTTTTTGTGGGTGAAAAAGAAGAGAATGCTAAAATAAGTGAATGTTCATTTGTGCAAATCACATCTGGTTGAATATTTTTATGGGTGTAAAAAAAGAGAGAATGCACAAATAAGTGAATGCTCATTTGAGTGAATCACATATGGTTGAATTTAGTTGTACATGGTGTAGGTAGGCAGGGGTGTGCAGGAAAACTAATGTCTGAATGAAAAAAGGGATTGTGAAAATGTGTAAGACTGTTACAGCAGGTGGTGTGAATATCTAAGTGCTCATGAGTTAGGGTTATAGGGTAAGTGGATAGATCTGATGCTGTACATGTTTTGTTTTGTGTGTGGTTTGTGTCCTTTGGTCTTATGTGAGAAAGGGTTTTTAGTAATTTAATGTATAGGATTAGGGATAGTACACATGAATTATGTGATCAGGGGGCCACAGCCAACCAGCAGAATCAAAGACAGCTGTTCACCTATCACCAGTTAAGTCACATATATGGAAAATGCATTTTTTGTAGGGGTTATACCTAAACTGAATTAATCAGGAATAAGGAATGAATTGCAAATGGAAAGCAAATGGTGAACTATGTTCTTCTGAGTAACAAACAGACTGAACCCCAGGGTTATGCACAGACAATCCAAAAGCTTACCAGCCTTAAAGGAGTTGTTCTTGACTGTTCATTCATAGTTACAGTTGAATGTCCTCTTCAATGAATGGAGAAATTTCCAGCACACTCCTTTTCCCCAAAGATGTTAACATTCTTTTTAGTTGTCTGAGGTGCCAAAGGCCAGGAACAGAAACAGCACTAGACAGCTAAACCTGTTTGTTCTTAGTCATTTATTTACATTTTGTTGACCTGGTTAGTCCCACTAGGCCAATAGTCTGTTTTCAGAACAGAAGTTAGATGGTATTCATACTGACTAGGGAAATTTGGCCAGGGCACATGGGAACTTCCCTTCCTCTTTTCAATGTGCCATGGGAATCTTTTACATCCACCTAAGTTATTACCAACTCAGGCAGATTAGGCCTTGGTTTAACCTCTCATGTGAAAGATAGCACACTCAGTAATGCAGCACCCTTCCAGGCAAATTACAAAAGGTCCAACAAAATTACATATTCAGTTAAGAGCCACTAAATATCTCTTGGTGAGTTTTGCAGAGCATAAAGCTTTTATAATTATGAAACCTAATATGTTTGCTTGCTAGATTATTGCCTACATTTCATTCCTATGAGTATACAATACTTCCAGTTAAAACTGTACACTCTAATTTTATAAAGTTTGAAATATTTTTCTCAAAGCTATTGTAATGGAGCTTTTCTCCCCAGGCCACCAGTGGAAAAGGGTCTTCCCCAGTCAAACTTTCCAAGTAAACAAATGTTAATAACAATAACAACAACTAAGGGAAATTTGCTCAGCCATACATTAAAAGTAAAACAACGATCATATGAGACTCACAACGTTCACAGTAGAGAAGCAAAGCAAATTCCACTGATTTATTTTGTTACAAAATATAATTTATTAGCTAAATAGATGTTAAGTACTCCTACAAAACACTTGGGTCTGTTATTAGGAAATAACATCTTACCTGATGAGCTACTAAGGAGACCTTGGGTGTTATATACTAAAGCAAAGAATTTACCTGGAAGGCTGACCTCCATTTAATTTGAGATGAATAAAGATCAGATTTTACTACATCTTCAAAAGGTATTCGCTAAGTGCAATGTGTGTAAATATGTCACATCTGAAAAGATGTGACAGATTAATGGTTTGAGTTTCAGCATTACAGATACAATTACCTGCTGCGATGAAAGAGTTAGTTATGTTCTAACATAGAAAAATGACTGTTTATGTATGGCAGATCTGTGGAATGGTCAATATATATGTTGAGGAACATATTAGAGACTGTCAGAATAATAATCAGATGAAAGACCTATCAGTCTGCTTTGTTAACGGATAGGAATGGAGCTTAACCTCATTCAAGCGCTTTCCTTTTTCAAAAGGTCACTGTGGAACCAAAATCCCTGGCTCAGTGTTACAGAAGTAGTTGATGGAAAGTAGGCAAACTTTATTCTAAAAAAGGGAAGTGTCAGCTTATTACTGCTGAATGCAAATGGCCCAGTAAACCCTTCAGTTGCAAAATTTGACAGGTTCAGTGCCTTGTACCTGAATATATGATGATAATACCAAAAGTTTCTTAACTGATTTCATTATTTTGATACTCTTAAGAGGATTTTTACACGTAGCTTAAAGAAAATAACTGAATAGCCAGGACAAACCAGTTAATAACAAAAGCAAATTAGGCAGTAATTAACTGAAAATCAATATGATTAAATTAGTGTCCACTAACAAATTAAATAAATGACTGCTCACCCCCCCTAAAAAGTATGTGTATTACTGCTTCTTCTTTTAAGAAGATACAGTAACACTATTCATTTGCATTTGCTCATTTGCTAGCAATCAGCAAAAAAAAAAACCCGAAAATAGGATTTATCAAATGCGAAGACTCAAAATAACAGCAAAAATAAACATAGCAGTAGCCATAGCAATATATAGGGTGAGTTTTCAGACACACATAAATCAGCAGTCAGTGACACTGTTAAAATCTGCCTTGTGTGTGAAAACTCTTCTTTAAACATGTGGATAATAAGCAATTACCCTGCATATCTGACTGATTTATTCACATCATTTTCAGAGAGTAACTTAAAATTGTAGCTGTTCATAATTGTGCACAGCCAGCGGATAACACAGAATTTGCAGGAAGAGACATCTAAAGGAAACTACAGTATATACACAAGAAACATCTAAAGGAAACTGCAGTGTATACGCAAGAAACATCTAAAGGAAACTGCAGTGTATACACTGAGCCAATAACAAAAGGTGCAGCAGTGGAATTATATGTAACCTACAGTACAAAGATAACTTTGCTTCGGTTGTTGATAATGAGTGTTTGGTACAAACAGCTTCCCCATTCCCTTCTTATGTAAACAGCTGCACTCCGGTAACCATCATCCTATACACTACTGCCCCTCAATGTGTCCACCTTACACCTGAGTGATGCATTCTTGTTTCATCCTGTTTTGTGTACCTAACATTTTCTCTGAAAGTGTACCAATGTGCCCAGCTATATAAAGAAACCCTTCTCCCCACTCCCAGATTGCTCATCAAACTAAATCCCTCACTCTAGTTCATCTCTCTTTTCTTTTTGAAAGAAGTATCTCCCTTTTACTTTCATGAACTGTTTAATGCATTCAAAAGCATTTATTGGGACAGATTCCAAAAGACTCAGAATATGTTATTTACGCTGGGATATGCTCTCAGTTTAAGTCATTTACTCCAAGAGCAGGTATTTTGGAATCTGGCCCCTGGTGTATGTCTGTTTATAGAGAGGCCTTACATCAAAGTAAGATGCTTACACTGAGAACACATCTTTCAGAATTTGGCATACTTATACCAGGGAAAGTTACTTACACTGGGAGAAAGTATTTTGGAATTTGGCCTATTATGCCTCCTGAACTTCAGTTCTAAAGCTCATTTAGTGTTTTCCTCATAGCCATGTATAAGTCTTCTGCCTCAACCCTGTCACCTACAAAAGTTGGTCACAGTTGAGATATTGTCTCCACTATGCCTATATCATCTGACTGGTGGAACAATGCAAGTATTTATGACGAGTCAAGTGAGGAACCAAACAATAACACAGTAGTCAAACAGTTTAAGGAAGGCAACAAATAATTACAAAAATACACTGGTGCAGTGCCACTCAGCCTCTGCAATGAATGAAAAGTATTGCTCAGCCTCTGCGATAAACGAGAAGTATCACTCAGGGTCTGTGATAAATAAGTATCACTCAATCTCTGAGATAAATAAAAAGCATCCCTCAGTCTCTGCAATAAAGGAAAAGTATCACTCAGGGTCTGCAGTAAGAGAAGTATCGTTCATCCTCTGAGATAAATAAAAAGTATCACTCAGCCTCTGCGATAAACGAGACATATCACTCAGCATCTGGAATAAATGAGAAGTATCACTCAGCCTCTGCGATAAACGAGAAGTATCGCTCAGCCTCTGCGATCAAAGAGACATATCGCTCAGCCTCTGGAATAAATGAGAAGCATCACTCAGGGTGTGTGATAAATGAGAAGCATCACTCAGGGTCTGTGATAAATGAGAAGTATCACTCAGGGTCTGTGATAAATGAGAAGCATCGCTCAGGGTTTGTGATAAATGAGAAGCATCACTCAAGGTCTGTGATAAATGAGAAGCATCGCTCAGGGTCTGTGATAAATGAGAAGCATCACTCGGGGTCTGTGATAAATGAGAATCATCACTCAGGGTGTGTAATAAATGAGAAGTATCACTCAGGGTCTGTGATAAATGAGAAGCATCGCTCAGGGTCTGTGATAAATGAGAAGCATCACTCAAGGTCTGTGATAAATGAGAAGCATCACTCAGGGTCTGTGATAAATGAGAAGCATCACTCGGGGTCTGTGATAAATGAGAAGCATCGCTCAGCCTCTGCGATAAATGAGAAGCATCGCTTAGGGTCTGTGATAAATGAGAAGCATCGCTCAGGGTGTGTAATAAATGAGAAGTATCACTCAGGGGTCTGTGATAAATGAGAAGTATCACTCAGGGTCTGTGATAAATGAGAAGCATCGCTCAGGGTCTGTGATAAATGAGAAGCATCACTCAAGGTCTGTGATAAATGAGAAGCATCGCTCAGGGTCTGTGATAAATGAGAAGCATCACTCGGGGTCTGTGATAAATGAGAATCATCACTCAGGGTGTGTAATAAATGAGAAGCATCACTCGGGGTCTGTGATAAATGAGAAGCATCGCTCAGCCTCTGCGATAAATGAGAAGCATCGCTCAGGGTCTGGATAAATGAGAAGCATCACTCAGGGTCTGTGATAAATGAGAAGCATCACTCAGGGTGTGTGATAAATGAGAAGCATCACTCAGGGTCTGTGATAAATGAGAAGCGTCACTCAGGGTCTGTGATAAATAAGAAGCATCGCTCAGGGTCTGTGATAAATGAGAAGCATCACTCAGGGTCTGTGATAAATGAGAAGCATCACTCAGGGTCTGTGATAAATGAGAAGCATCACTCAGGGTCTGTGATAAATGAGAAGCGTCACTCAGGGTCTGTGATAAATGAGAAGCGTCACTCAGGGTCTGTGATAAATGAGAAGCATCACTCAGGGTCTGTGATAAATGAGAAGCATCACTCAGGGTCTGTGATAAATAAGTATCACTCAGGGTCTGTGATAAATGAGAAACATCACTCAGGGTCTGTGATTAATGAGAAGTATCACTCACGGTCTGTGATAAATGAGAAGCATCACTCAGGGTGTGTGATAAATGAGAAGCATCACTCAGGGTCTGTGATAAATGAGAAACATCACTCAGGGTCTGTGATTAATGAGAAGTATCACTCACGGTCTGTGATAAATGAGAAGCATCACTCAGGGTGTGTGATAAATGAGAAGCATCACTCAGGGTCTGCGATAAATGAGAAGCATCACTTAGAGTCTGTGATAAATGAGAAGTATCACTCAACCTCTGTGATAAATGAGAAGTATCACTCAGGGTCTGTGATAAATGACAAGCATCACTCAGGGTATGTGATAAATGAGAAGCATCACTCAGGGTCTGTGATAAATGAGAAGTATCACTCAGGGTGTGTGATAAATGAGAAGTATCACTCAGGGTGTGTGATAAATGAGAAGTATCACTCAGGGTCTGTGATAAATGAGAAGCATCACTCAGGGTCTGTGATAAATGAGAAGCGTCACTCAGGGTCTGTGATAAATAAGTATCACTCAGGGTCTGTGATAAATGAGAAGCATCGCTCAGGGTCTGTGATAAATGAGAAGCATCACTCAGGGTGTGTGACAAATGAGAAGCATCACTCAGGGTCTGTGATAAATGAGAAGCATCACTCAGGGTCTGTGATAAATGAGAAGTATCACTCAGGGTGTGTGATAAATGAGAAGTATCACTCAGGGTCTGTGATAAATGAGAAGCATCACTCAGGGTGTGTGATAAATGAGAAGCATCACTCAGGGCGTGTGATAAATGAGAAGTATCACTCAGGGTGTGTGATAAATGAGAAGTATCACTCAGGGTGTGTGATAAATGAGAAGTATCACTCAGGGTGTGTGATAAATGAGAAGCATCACTCAGGGTGTGTGATAAATGAGAAGCATCACTCAGGGTCTGTGATAAATGAGAAGTATCACTCAGGGTGTGTGATAAATGAGAAGCATCACTCAGGGTGTGTGATAAACGAGAAGTATCACTCAGGGTCTGTGATAAACGAGAAGTATCACTCAGGGTGTGTGATAAATGAGAAGCATCGCTCAGGGTCTGTGATAAATGAGAAGCATCACTCAAGGTCTGTGATAAATGAGAAGCATCACTCAGGGTGTGTGATAAATGAGAAGTATCACTCAGGGTCTGTGATAAATGAGAAGCATCGCTCAGGGTCCGTGATAAATGAGAAGCATCGCTCAGCCTCTGCGATAAATGAAAAGTCAAGTGAGGACTAGAAGAGAGATCCACCTAATGGGTCATTAAGCACTAGAAAGATAACTACACAAGATAGAATTAATTATCAAGCTTTTGGATATGTAACCCAAGTGTCTCATTGTATGTGGCCTGATAAAAGCTACTCCATGCCTATTATGCCTAAGCAATGAGTCCACATTATTAAAGATGATGCTTGTAATTGTTAAAAGTGAAGTAACCCTAGATCTAAAAAGTCCTTTTATGAATCGAACTAAATCAGTGATGCCTCTTCAAAACTGACATTTAATACTTTTCAGACTGCTTCTGAATAAACTGTGAGACAGCAACAATTCCACAATTAACGCTAGTGAAAAGAATGCGTCGAGTGTCATTTCATTCACTGTATTACGTTTACTCCCTGCCAAGATTTAACTCAGTGACTGTGCATAGACTATGTTGCAGTCATAAGGATGATACATTTACTTTCCCTCTTTAGTTCCTCTAAAATGAATCTTTATCACTTCTTAAAATGTGGAGGGACAGACAACAGAGCAGCCCAAAGTCCATGAAATATTAACTCGGATTCAACAACTGTGTTTAAAACTAAGCAAAGATGGCAGAGTAACACTTGAACTTTGCTCTACTTTATGACCCTTAAAACAACAATTAAGACAGCTCTAGCAGCACTTTACTATAAAAGTAAGCAACTCAAACACTGAAAATCAATAAGCAAGAACCAATTCCATGATATATTAGAGAATTTGACTTCACTGCAGCACATATCCACAGATATCAGAGGAAAGAGCAAAATGTATTGATGAAGATCATTTCATTAAATTCAGTTTTGCTGACTGTTACAGTAAATAAAACACAAGCAGCATTGATAAGAGTCAGTAACTTCTGAGGCAGAGTTGAGGTAAGGTTTGGGGTGAGATTTAAGGGGAGTCAGATGGTATAGAGGGCGTTATGTGGGGGATGTTGCAGCACTTACAATTATGTTTCTGTTGATAGTTTCACTATTTTTGTAGAATCTGTGTTTTGACAAATTAGTCTACTGTCCATGTGGATGCCATAATAAATTCAGTCACGTTTTTGATTTTTTGACAGATCGATCTCAATTCCGTATCATTCATACTACAGCAGCAAATTAAAGTATACATTATCTACAATAGTCTGACAGTTAACGCAGAGGATTAAGACTGTAAGCTCTAGTTCATGTGGTACAGGGTTTGATTCCCACAGCCTTCATTTCCCTATTGTGTGATCGTGGGAAGTCAGTTAAGAAGAAAGTGTTTAGTGACAAGTGGGAATTTGCGCTATGCTCTTCAATGGTTCCTTGGACTGCAAGCTTACTAACTACATATTAATTATAAATGGAATAAAAAATTAAAACTATATCCCAAAGTAGCAGGTATCACTTATCTTTGCACAATGTGAGAAATAGGCAAAAATATATATATAGATTTTTTACTCCACTATTTACTGAATGATATTACATTGCAGTTGTTTTAACGGATCATATGTCACACTCACAGTTATCTGAAATATCCAGTCATTTGTAGTCAGTCCCTGTTACTACTTAACAGATAAAGGCAATACTAATTTTAGGCTGACAAAAACTGCTTCTTTTATAACTATTTTTGAAATGAAAGGTAATAAGCATGATGGAATCAGTTCAAGTTGTGTCATTTAAAACTAGACCTATTGATGCCTTTTCAGATTACATTTAGGCACCACAGCCAGTATTTTTAAGATGGTGTTAATGATAGTTTTTAAGGAACTGTAGCATACTCCACAAGCAACCCTTATTCCTGTCTGCTGTCCCAAGACCATACTCAGACACCATGCAGTGCATAAGCTTGATGAGTGTAAATGTGTTTCTGAACAAGGCCCATGGTAATATTCTCTAGTGCTCCCTCATGAATGCTTAAATAGCCTTAGAGAAAATAAAAGGCATTGCTAAGTCGCTGCCAAGTAACTCCCTTCTTTGCACAACTCATCTAAAAGTGCTGGCTTTCATTTTCACAAATATGTCTCGTTTTCGAACAGAACATGTGTATGTTTTCACTGCTTAATATCAGAATTGTGTAAGCAATGACTAAGAACAGATTCAGTAAACTAGAGCTGAAATCAACAGATATATATAAAACTAATTCATCTTCAGAAGTATGTCCTTTTCAGGCCACAAAAGGTACAGTTAGATATGACACTTTTGCAAATACTCATACCTTAACTATGCTATTTTTTAATTTTAAAAAGAAAGTTGAAATTTGTCATATTGCATGCATTTGTTAATTCTAAAATATATAACAAAAATCTAAAAGGCAGTCTGATATGTATTTATACAAAGTAAATAAATAAATAAAATCTGATAGGGGCCAAAGTAAGCAAATTCAATGCCGTACCATTTTCTGAAACCACCATGAAAGTAATATAAAAGAGTTTCACTTCAGTGTGTATACACAGTTGCTTTCAGAAGAGCCTTACCCACGTCAGCAGAGCTGAATATATACTTGTAAAATGTTTATGCTCCAAGCCATTTTATATACCCCCATGCATAGAAATCACAAGGGCAACTTTCGATGTCCTAAATATTTTTTACATAATGAAAATGGATTTCCAATGGAAGATGCAACTGAGATGGTAAAAAGGCAATGTCCTTTTTGAACAGTGTGTACTTTTCATTAAATGGTCAGAAGCATTAATGATTTGTAGCATTCAAAAGCCTCATTGGAAAATAAGATTTTGAGGCGAATAAGCTGATGGTCTGCAAGGTCAAGAGAAATATCATTTTGAAAAATAATAAACAAATGGGGCCCTAATATTAAACTTATCAAGATAAAAAAAATCCTTCAGAAACAAGGCAAACGCCAATTACTTTCCCAGCATCCGAACACATAGTACTACAATGTCCATTAGGCTATTAAATGGCAACAAGTGTGCATGGCGAGGAGAAACATTTCCAAACCACTCTTTGCAGTTAATTCACTGAAATTCAGATAGCTTCAATGTTTTGCAGCTTTTTTATTATTTTCCTATTTTATTGTGTCTGTTTGTTGTGTAAACGCGTGCATGTGTGTGCTTGAATGTGTGCATGTGTGTATATGCTTTAATGTGTGTGTGCTGTGTTTCTTGTGTGTATATGTACTTCAATGTGTGTGTGCTGTGTTTGTTGCGTGTGTGTGCTGAAGAAAGATGTCCCAGCCTCTCAGTGCCTCTGTATTATATGTGACGTGCTGTTTTATGAAGTCCCTTATTTGAACAGTTTGAGACTTCTCTTCATTCATATGAGCTGAATTAGGATGCATGTTTTTACATATGTTAGAGGTCCACTAGTGTAACATCAATACAGGTGTTTACATAGCATGAGACTTAAATAGCCCCACTAGGCTCTGGTGAGCAGAATTCTTTCAGCAATCACTTTCTCATTGTGCCAAGTCCCCTTTTCCCAGGCAATGCACTTACTGAAGGCTGATTTTGCTACCAAGGCAGAGATGTGAACACATTTGGTATGGCAGGCTTGCTGTTGCTTCCCTTAAGTTATGAAATAGTGACAGATCCAAACCAGGAATCAACTGTCACACTGAGTATGCTCAAAGTATATCTATTCACTTTGCAAAACCTGACTTCTGTTTGTGTATAAGCTTTATTCCCAAAAAGGCCACAATCATCAACACTCAGATAAATGGGAAGAACAGCAGATTTTCTCATTCAGTATCTACTGTTCCAACATTGTAAAAGTAAGATCAGATTGCCTTGTTATAGAAAATACAGTTGTGTACACTTACCATAAATGTAGATGTTCGAGTGTATTCACTATTGCAGTCATTACATTTGGGGGTTATCTGCTTGCAGTAGCCCTCAGTCAACCTGATTAAAAAAGTCTTGGGTCCTGTGTCAGTTGCTGTCCCTTCTTCCATGACGTCAGGTCGTCAGAGGTATAAAACATGCAGCTGACGCCATTACATCAGTTTTTCTTGCCCCAGATGTCAGGTGCCCCCCTAATGGGAAGCAATTCAATCTATAATAAACAAGGATATACCTCCAACAAAAAAGCAAATACACCAAAAAGCTTTTGAGCATAGCAAAGGAGAGTAGAGGTACAGCCAAACGAAGTCAAGGGGCTGGAGGGTGGGTAACCAGGACTGCAACAGTGAATACACTTGAACATCTACATTTATGGTAAGTGTACACAACTGTACTATGTTCTTCGGGTTTCACTGTTGCAGTCATCACATTTGGGTAGATTCCCAAAGCTAAGGATGGGAGGAGGAATTTAGATAGCATTAGGACCAGCTATAAGGCCCTGCAAGACTGCAGTGACAAAACCAGCTCTGGATTTAGAGAAAATAGGCAAATGGTAATGTTTGGTGAAGTTATGTACAGAACTCCAAGTAGCAGCTTCTAGGATGTCCCTGGCAGGGACGCCTCTGAGGAAGGCTGTAGAGGTAGATGCAGCCCTGGTTGAGTGGGGTCTGATCCCCTGTGGGATAGGTTTTCCATGGTGCTTATAACAGAAATGAATGCAATGGCCTATCCATTTAGAAATGGTTTTCTTTGAAATAGCCTTCCCCTCTGCCCCTGCAGCAAATGCTACCAGCGGTTGTTCAGAATTTCTTTGAGGTTTAGTCCTGTCCAAGTAAAATCTAAGTTGTCTGTGGACATTTAAGGAGTGCAGCATCTGTTCCCCTTTGTTCTGTGGATTAGGAAAGAAGGTTGGCAAATGAATGGATTGATTAAGGGCCACACTGGATACCATCTTGAGCATGAAGGAGGGATTGGTCCTGAGGGACACCCTGTCTGCATGAAAGATGATGAAAGGCTCCACTGCCATAAGGGCCTGTAATTCAGATACCCTTCTTGTTGAAGTGATTGCTAAAAGGAAAGCTGTTTTCCAAGAAAGGAATTTTAAGTCTGCAGTAGCAGCTAGCTCGAAAGGAGGAAGAGTGAGTTTCTCCAAAACAAAATTAAGGTCCCAGGCTGGAGTGGAGCTCTCCTGGGAGGTCGTAGAAGAGGGGAGGTTGTGTTATAATGAGCTGAAATAGCTGAGGCGTGAATTTTGATGGAGGAGAGAGACAGGCCCTTGTGAAGCATCTCAGTTAAGTATTGTAAAATCTGAGGTAAATTGGGCACTGCTGTGCTCATCCTTTGAGAGTGGTTCCAGGCACAGAATCTTTTCCATTTTTCAGCATACGATTTCCTGGTGCGATGCCTCCTTGGCTCTAAAATGATATCCATCAATGGTTTACTGAGGGATGGTAAAGGAGAGATTAGGTAATTAGCCAGGCTGCTAGGTTCAGTGTATGAAGCTGAGGGTGCAGAATCTGGTTTTCCTGCTGAGACAATAGGGTAGGAGTCTGAGGCAGGTGCCACGGGGCCAACAGTGACACACTGTGCAAGAGGGGGTATCAGTGTTGGCATGGCCAGTCTGGTACAATAAAAATTGTCCTTGGTTTGTCTTGTTTGATCTTTAGTTGTACTTTGGAGAGCAGAGGCAGAGGAGGAAAGGCATAAACTGATAGGTTTTTCCATCTGAAGGACAGAACATCCACTTTCCAAGCTTGTTTGTGGGGAGTCCCTGTGCAAAATGTGTCCAATTGATAGTTCTGGGAGGAGGCAAACAGGTCTATATCTGGGCTCCCCCATTTGCTTGTCAATATGTTGAAAATCCTTGGTTCCAGTTTCCACTTGTATGGGTCCATGAGGTTTCTTAGTTCATCTGACAGTGTGTTTAGTTTTCCTGGCAGGAACTGAGCTTGTAGATGTACTTGGTAGCTCAGGGCTGTGTTCCACAATGCCATGGCTAGTCTGCAGAGGGGTTAAGAATGTGTACCCCCTGCTTATTTATGTACCACATAACAGTGGTGTTGTCCATCTTTACCATTAATTGTCCTGGAAGAATGTGATCCTTGAAGGCTGTCAGAGCATTCTGTACAGCTAACATTTCTTTTTGATTGATATTCAGGTGCATTTGGCTTGAGTTCCATTTGCCCTGAATGCACTTCCCTGCCAGGTGAGCCCCCCCCCCCCCATGCATAGTTTGATGCATCTGCTGTTAGGGTTTGGGAGGCAGGGGGTAGTGTGAATGGTAGTCCCTTGTTTTGGTGGAAGGCCTCTGCCCACCAAAGGAACTCTAGACATAGGCAAGGTATGATAGAAATCATTGCTTCTAGATCCTGAGAATGTTGACACCATAGGCTTTTTAGATACCATTGTAGTTTCCTCATTTACGGTCTTGCATATGGAATTAGAAGAATGCAGGAGGCCATGCTAATGCTTATAGTATTTGCCTTGCAGATAGCAGGGTTTTTGTGGCCACTTGTTTGAAGTAGGATGTCAGATGAATCCGTTTGTCTGCCGTGAGGAAAGCCATCTGTGAAGTTGTATTCAAGCTTGCTCCCAGGAATATAATTTGTTGACAGGGTACCAGGTGTGATTTCTTTTCATTTATGGTGTACCCCAGATAAGTTAGCACCCTCTGTACAAAGGCCAGATTATGCAAAAGCACATCCTGGCTTTCTGCCTGAATTAGACAATCATCCAGGTATGGGTATATTTGAATATTTATTTGCCTGCAAAATGCAATGACTGGAGCTAGGCACTTTGTGAATACCCTGGGTGCAGTAGATAATCCAAAGGGCAGTGCAGAGAACTGATAATGTGTGTAGCCTGCTTTGAAGCATAGGTATCTTCTGCAAGATTCCCTGATTGGAATGAGCAGGTATGCTTCCTTTAAATCTAGTGTTGCCAACCAGGCATCTTTGCCTAGCATAGGGAGCAACTGGTGAAAAGTCAGCATCTTGAATTTTGGAATCACCAAAAAGGTGTTTAGAGTAGACAGGTCCAGGATAGGATGCCATGAATTGTCCTTTCTGGGTACCAGAAAACATCTCGAGTAGAACCCTTGTCCCTTTTCCTCTTCTGGTACCAGTTGAATAGCCCCCATGCTTAAGAGAGATCGTACTTGCTTTTGGGCCTCTGCCCACTCATTTGGGGGTAGATCTGGCCACCTGCTTGGTGTTGGTAACGTGTGGAAGTGAAATCTGTATCCCTGGGACACTATATCTAAAACCCATTTGTCCTGGATAATGAGTTCCCAGTTCTTTGCATGAAGTGCAATCTTTCCCCCCAAAGGGGCAGTCAGTTGAGAAGTGCTGGGAATTTTAGAAAGAAGTCATTGAGACAGTTTACCATAGGGGGGAGTTTTATTACTCCTGGATTTGGAAGTGGAGGCCCCCTACTGCTTAGTCCTGTGCGTACCTTGGGACTGAAGCCTGGGAGCTCTGCTGGATCTGGGTTTGGACTGAAAAGGTCTGGGAGAGGCAGGAAAGGACCATTTCTTGGAAGGCCAATGCCTACTAAACCTTGGAGGTTGTACTTGTAACAAATCTTTAACAGTTTGCATAGATTTAGCTTTTTCCTACATCTTTTTAAGAACTACTTCTGCCTTGTTGCCAAACAGGCAGTCCTGGTTTAAGGGAGCATCCAGTAATTTTGCTTTAATATGATCTGGCAAGGTTTGCTCCTTAAGCCAAGCATGCCTTCTAAGTACAGACCCAGTTACAGCAGCCGTGCAAGATGCCTCTAGTGAATCAAAACCACATTGCAAAGTATGTTTTCCAACTTGTTCAGCTGAATGCAGTAAATCCTGTAAATCCTTATTTTCAACACAATCAGGAATGAACATCATTTTCTGTTTAAGCAATCCAATAATATGCTGCTGATACTTTAACATATGAAACTGGCAGTTTAAGGCCCTAATGGCCAATGCTGCAGAAGTGTATACCTTCTTACCCCATCTATCCAGCACCCTGGTGTCTCTATCAGAGGAGGTAGGATTTTTGGCAGTAGTAGCTTTAATGCCCTTGGGTCTCTGTGAAATGGTTTCAGGATCCGCAGCAGGATTTTTAAAAAGGAAATTGTGAGAGTCAGGGACGCTGTAATATCGATCAGGTTTTTTGGGAGCAGGAGTCAGGGGCCAAGCTAGATTCCAAAAAGGCATCATCAACAATGTCTAGTACAGGAGGTATGGCTAAAGACCTGTGCTGGGGCAGGAGTAAGAAATCCCTAAGCCTCTTTTTAGAATCAGAGAAATCCTGACTTTCCCAATGAAAATGCTCCCTGAGAGTATGCAAGGTTTCACCAAAAGAGAAATCCTCTGGGGGGGAAGCAGAGGGAATAGAGTCCTCAGCATCAGAATCCTCACAGGTAGATAAGGGTAAATCCTGGTCATCAGAGGAAACAGAAAATTCAGAATCCTGGTCAGAAGTATCATAAGCAAACTCAGTCCTAGGTCTCTGAAGAGGGGGAAGGCTGGCTTCCCCTGATTAAAGTAATAAGGCCTTCAGCCATTCATTTGCTTTTTAGGCATAGAGGCATGACCATGTGATCTGGGCGTCAGTTTTCTAGGCATGGTTCGAGTTTTAAGTCTTGAAGAAGAAGATGGCATTGGTTTAATACGCAAGTCAGTAGGCTTGAATACACCCTCAGAAGCCGGTGCCTGCACAGCGGCTCCGGACACATCCAAGGTAGAGACATCCGCAGGTTCCATAGTTAAAGCATCTCACAGCCTCAGTAGATGCCTGCAAATCTGAAGTAGCGGGTATCAGGGGCTGCGAAAGCGCCTTACTGAGTACTGGCGAACTGGAGACTGTCTTAGGAGAAGCGTTGTCGGCAGCTTTGGACCTAGGCGGCCTGTCTCTTGTCTTTATCTTTGTGTTTTTTCAGAATGTCGGTAGTCGGATGGCTTACTGAAGACATATCAGGGTAATTGAACCAAGCACCAAAATATTTAGAGGTGAAAATATACCAACGATGGATAGTTCATGGATTAAATAAGGCACAAAACTGACAGCGAGGTACATCGTGGTCAGGGCCTAGGCAAGGAATACAGTACGAATGAAAATCTTTATGAGGTATTTGCTTTCCACACAATTATTTACTTTTACTGACATCGGTTTAGAGCAAGAAAAAGTTTCCCCAACGGGGTACTTAGCTTTTAGTTGAAGACTTCAGTTCTGAAACTCGAAAATGAAAATTTCAGGAGTCGGCCGACCGGCACTTGCAAACTGCTTCTGCTTCGGGCACCGCACGGCAAGAAAGACTGATGTAATGGCATCGGCTGCATGTTTTATACCCCTGATGACCTGACATCATGGAAGAAGGGACAGCAACCGATGCAGGACCCAAGATTTTATTAATCAGGCCGAATGAGGGCTACTGCAAGCAGATAACCCCCAAATGTGATGACTGCAACAGTGAAACACGAAGAACATCCTTGACCTAAGATTTAAACTGTTTATGCATCAACATATTGGTTCAATTGAGATGACAACTTGACCTTAATAAAATATCACAAATGATCCACAGTTAATCGGTTAAAAGGAGCATGTTCCGATTTTCAGAGAGTAGATGGGAAATGATCGTGTCTACAACTGACATAGCTATGGCCTGATCATTATTTCACAAACCTGTATGTCTTTTACATGCTTGTTACACTGACACATTTTTTATGTCCCAAGTCAAATTTAACTAATGGTCAGTAGGTCCTGTAACCAAAGTTTACTGCAGCAGGCTGTTTTATAACTTCCATTACTCTTTCAATGAAGTAATACTTTAATGGGTATTTAGCGTAGCAAAATGTCACAGTTGTTAGGCATGCTGTCTTATTCATTTTGTGCTTGTGACTCTACTAGCTGGTTCTTCCACATTCACTGATTTTGTTTTAGCCTTACAGACACTACATATATTAAGCAATGATGATATATCTTATTTAGAAACTTCTAGATGTGCTCACAGTACAGCAGAGTATTCATCAGAGAAAATATTATAGAGAATTGTGGTTCATTTAAATTCCCGTCTTCTGCACAGTCTCCAGTACATTACTACCTTTCTGAAAATGAACCCTTCAAAACTGAACACAGCACTAAGCTCTTCTGAGAGATGAGAAAAGGAATATGACTGGGTATGTCTCTCATTACAGTACACCCTAACTCAATATCTTAGCAACCTTATTTTCCTATCTATACTGCTATATCAATTGCTTGTTTCAAGACACCCACATTATCAAATGGCAAGAAATGGTCATCCAAAATATTAAATAATAACAAGACAGTGAGTAACTGACTATGACCCTGAAAAGCACCTGGAAGAATCTTAAAACTGGGGAATGAACTAGACAAGAGATAGCATAAGCAGATTGCTGAATGTCAATATCCTTATTTTTTATCTGTAGTTAAATAGCATACTGTTCTGTAGAAGGTCCTGATAAGTAAACATAAAAAGTACAAAAGTGTAGCAGTAATATTATTGCAAACATTTCTCTGATAACTTTACATTTTGGAGAAAGTCAGCAACTACACAGAATTATCCTGAAATATTATAAAACTGAACCTATCTAGAGATATGCCTAATATACTCAAAAACATGACAGTCTAGCTGTCTATATTCCAACCATAACATTTTCTTCAATGCAGCAGAGATTCAGTGATGACATGTAGCATATTTAGTACCAAAATGTGTGAATAGTCACTCTTCCTTAATGAACTCATCATAAAGGAGGTAGAGTTTCATACAGATGATACTACTACATATTCATATATTCACCTTTTTATTTGTCAGACCACTTGATTGATTTTTTCTTTATTGAAATATTTAATTTATGTCATCTGGCTGGTACTTTAGTCAAGACTTGTAAGACTTGTTTGACAGAAATAATGAACTGTGAGCGACTTGTAATACCACCCCCCAAGTCAGTGACAAACTACTCTTTTTTTGTTTCTCTAGAAAAATGTTTCATGCCATTAGCTGTCTGATTAGGGGGATTTTCCCTATGAGCATGTCAAATTGCCAGGACACTGTGGAATTTCTCTTACCCTTCTTTTGATAATGTGGGGTCTTTTACATCCTTCTGAGTTATCATCAACTCAGGCAGACAAGATCACTGGTTTAATGTCTCATCCAAAGTACCCTATTAAAAAAAAATTAAATGTTTTCCTGATGACCAAAGAAGTGCCTAAACATAAATGTAATATTTATTTATTTATTAGTGTGGTATTTAAGTAGATTGTAGTTTGAAATTAACTTTTATTGTTAATTGGTGTTAATTGATCCTTCATTCCTTTAACATTAAGCAGTAAACACCTGTGTCATGCCTAAACATGAAGACTATGGGTACCGTCTACTCATATAAATGAGTCAAGTGAGAATTTGCTTTTTAGAGCACAGAACAGATTGGGATACCATGTAGAAATCAAAGTCAATCCTTGTTGAAAAGTGGACTTCATCTGTTAAGAACTACCACTTCAGTTAAAAAAAAAAAAAAAAGTATGGCAATTGTTCAGATTAAGATTCACCATTTTGTATCGCGCAGCTGTGCTTGTGGTTGGGCCTGTCTTCATTGGTAACAGGCAATACTACCAGATATCAGAGTTTCATCATTCTTATTATTCAGAAAATGGATTTTGATGCAAAACCTGTTGTTCTATACTGTAATATTTAAAAATTGTCCCTGGTTTTGCTCTCTCCTCCAGTTATTTTTGTCCTGAATTCCTGAGTGAGTAGATTAAGAAGCATTCCAGGAGCGCTCACACTTTGGACACTCTGTAGTACATATTTTCTGTCGAGTCTAATGTATGTCGTCATTGGCTCATTGTAAACCACATTGATTTATCATGGGATCAAAAATTTATGGGGTGGGGGAACAAAACTATGAGGTAAAATAAGGGATTATTGAGAGCTCGCATTGCTATTATACCAATGCAAAAACCTAATCTCCAACCTTTAAAAGGAGGAGCTTGTCCTTTTGTTATATGGAACAAATGAGTTAAATGTATGATGCTCATCAACAGCTTACAAACAACTTTGACTCTAAACCTCCCAGCATGATTAAAATATCTTACATTATACTTATAAATGTAATTTTGATTAATATGATCTAATATTTTTTACTACAGACATTACTTAAAAAGTTATAACAATGAATGTAATGGAAAATCTTTTCAGTGTGGAAGGATGTGAAACATGGACTTTTAAAAACTTAAAATGAGAAATGATCCTCATAATGAGATACACTTGAGATGTATGGCAACAACTAGCAGATTAGAACCTCTACAAATCATAATGATGGTCACCAATATTTTTTTTTGTCAGTGCACTCTTTAAGAAGGTGTGAATACAAGTTGCTATTTCCCATGGAAGCAACACTCAGACTACATGGTATGCTGCACACCTGTTTTAGGTCTTAATGTGAACAACTGCCAAAAAAAAAACTCAGAGCATCTCTTTTGTCTTTAGTTATTAACTGGGTAGAAGTACAAGGCACAAGTGCCTCTTCTCCGGGACAACCATGGAACACTGTCTGGTTAGGTGACTTGCGTATAATCACACTAGGCAAAAGAAGACTGAGAGACTCAAACCCAGGACACAAGGATGAACCTCACTATCAGCTGACAGCCTTAATCCTATCTGCTTCATTTCGCAGAGAATGACACAGTGTGGAGCAGAACTCACATTAGCTGATGGTCTTCCTAAAGTGATTGGATAAAATAAGTATGTGCAACCAGACCAAGACAGCTCACAGCTTTAAAGGCACTCTATAACAGGAAGGAATCTAGCTGTATAGAAACCAGCAGCTTTCATTATCTTAGCATCTTAAGACACAGAAAACTATGACACCAACGTAAATAGCTCAACTATGTCAAAATCAGTTCCACAGTCAACAACATCTGGATGGTGAAATGCTACATTGGGCCACAATCTGAAATACTGCAATACTTACAGTACCTACCATAAATTAAATTTAATCTTTACAGCTGTATACTAAACTATATATATATATATATATATATATATATATATATGTGTGTGTGTGTGTGTATGTACGTATGTATGCATGTATAAATACGCACACATATACAACTGGTAGTTTTCATGATAAAATAGGAATTAATGATACTTGTTCCCAAAAGACACTTTTTCTTTTGTTTACTAGCTGTTCACAGTTGAATGTTCGTGATGCGTTGTTATATCAGCATTCAGTGTATCTCATTTCAAGAGCAAACCACCTTTACTCCTTCTGCATAAGAAAGTTCTCTGTAAGAGCAGACTGTATGGTCAAACCCCAGTATTACATATTATTATGAAACAATGCATAAAGTAATTACTGCTGACAAATGAAATAAATGCACAGCTGACAGGTAGGAAGTCTAATAAAGTTTAATGAGACCAACAAGTACTGGATCTAGTAAGCTGCCTTCTACAATTACTGTTATGACCTTTGCTTTGGGGTAGGTTATATAACTTGCTCCTTCCACTCCTTTCTTTTCAAACAGAAAATAAAATCTCAGAAAGGCAGTCACACTCAAGAACTCAAGTAAGCACAATACAATGAGTCAGAAACCTGACCTAAAACCAGTTATTTGTTATTATGACCACAGAAGGAATCTTATTAGGTTTCAACTTCATGAAGTTCTGAAACTATCATATAAACTAAGTATGTTATATTGTTCAAAACAAAGTCTATCTAATGTTTCAGAATTAGTTTAAATAGAAGACACAGCATTGCCTTTTTCATTTGTTTTGTCAGATGAAAAAGAAATATAGTGCCCTGTCACTACATCAGTGAAGTAAGCTAAAATGTTTGAGGTATAATCTTTGCTCCCCAGAAGTAATAAATTCAGGGCTGTAAACATTCCAAGATGCATGCTATAGCATGGCAGTCATAAACTGAGAAGAAATGTCAAACTGGGATGACCTTTTGCTTGCTTAAAAAGCTGAGTGTTGTTTGTCTTTTCAGCTTTTTCCCAGTAAGGGGTTGCCACAGAGGAACTCCGGTCTGCTAATGATTGGCAGTAGATTTTTCGAAATGCCGAAGTGCCAGCTCGACGCCCAACCTTCAATGAAGGCACGCCCATTTATGGACGCTTGTCTTTAGAACGCTACCCAACCATGGGGAGGACATGCAGACTCCGCAGAGAAGGCAGTCCCAAGCCATGTCGAGAATCGAATGGGAGAACCTCTTGATGTGAGGTAACAACGCTACCGCCGTACCACCACGGCTACGTAACGTTTAGAAAAGAGCATGTGGTGTCATAACAAGGTCATGTATTGCTGAATAAGTCACAATAAAGTCTGTTCAGGTATTTCATTTACTCTCTAGATGCACAGAAGAGAACAGTCAATGGTTTGTTTGTGTCTTTCGGCTTTTCCCGGTTAGGGGTCGCCACAGCGGAACTCCGGTCCGCTAATGATTGGCAGTAGAGTTTTACGTGCTGGCTTGTCGGGCCTAATGCACAACCTTCAATGAATGAATGCCCGTTCATGCATGTCGCCACACAGAAGACGCTCTGAGAATCGAACGGGCAACGTCTAACTGTGAGGAGACAACGCTACTGCAGCACCACCACCGCAGTAAGAGAACAGTCAATGGTACCTACCAATAAAAAGCAGATGCCAGAGATAACTCTCCCCAACTTCATCTGTAAAATTCAGTATACAATGGCATCCACAGCTAAAAAAGTGTGCAGATCTTCCCACACTGCTCTGTTGACCATGATTATTTAATGGTTACAGCAATAATCATTTATCTAATTTATTCTTCAGCAGAAATCACAACTTCACTTCTAGCACTCTGAGTGGATTAAGCAGGAAACACTGGAAGTGGAATAATTTCATCATTTATAAATCAAATAGATCTCTGAAGATGATCTGAGACGGTTTATCTTTTGTGCTGGTTAGAGGAAGATGAATGCCATTTCTTGAATACAAGGCTGTATTTAACCAAGGTAGTACAAATTCAGACTCTTCAAACAAAACTCCAAAGTAGAGATTCATAAAGGCTTGCTGTGAGGGGGAAGCCTTAACAGAGACGTTCCCCCAACCATAAGACTTTCCTATACTTAGACTGGTACCATCGAGGTTTCCCATAATGAGGGGCTCAGCACATATGGCAGTCTCAGTCGTAGAGCTGCATGCTAATATAGCAATCCAGAGGAGCAGCTAATACCAATTAGCCATGTGCTGTCCCCAGAAATGTCAGTGGTTTCTGAGAATCGCTTAGTAGCATGAAATTTCACTGGCAGAGGACGATGGGAATGCAGTCCAAAGACAGCAGTCACCCATTCATGCCAAGGGAAGCAGCTGAACTGCAGGTAAGTAAGACATGAGGGTGGGGATGTGGTACTGCTAGTGTTAATGTGTGTGTATGTGTAGCTGCACTATATATGGTTAAATAGGGTACTAAGAGTCCAGATGTGTGTGTATACCAGAGCACGCATGCGGGTGAATGGGTGAGCGTTTCCATGACTGTGATTAACTGTGTGTGTGTGTGTATGTGTGTGTGTGTGTGTGTGTGTGTGTGTGTGTGTGTGTGTGTGTGTGTGTGTGTGTGCTCGCGTTTCTGCCTGTGGATGATTGCACTATGGGCGGTTAGGTGGGGCATCAGGAGTCCGCATGTGTGTGTGTATTGGAGCATGCACATGGGTGAACTGGTGAGTGTTTCTGTGGCTGTCATTGACTGTGGGGCTTGCTTGTCTGTTGATGGACATACGTGTGCATGTGTATGTGAGAGAGACAGAGAGTAGGAGGTATACATTTTGTAAATGCAGTGAATGTGCTGCTAGGGAGAACACTACTGCTCTCAGGTCTGGCAGCACTAGCGTGTGATTCACAGACATACTAATGAGCTGATCATGAGGTCCCTATCATTGCAGTTTCTTACTTTTTTGGATATTGCCCTGTGTTCGGCAATTTCTGTGAGCAGAGAGCATTTTCCAAATTCCAGGACAAGTCTGCATTCATACAGTTCAATACAGGAACAGAAACCAGCATATGCCTGATCTATACAGACAAAACATGTGACTTTTCTGTCCCGCTGACTTCATGCCTGTGCTGTTAGAAACTCAAGAACAAAGAAAGTTGCGTAACCCGTGCAGACCAATCAACCACTAACTAGATAAAATTCAATGGTGTCCAAACTTCAAGGCTTTAAATTACACTCAATTTTATTAATAATATAAATACAAAAGTTAAGCACTTTCATCCATCCACTTGGACTTCATTAGAACTGTTACCAATTTGACAAGCTTTCCTTTAATAGCCCTTAATCATACCTATAATCTAATTAACCATTTTTCGTATTAAAGGGAAAAGTATCATAAATACCCTGGATCAATACGGATCTATTTTATTATTACAATAAAAAGGTGTTTAAAGAGCACAGGTTCCATATTACTACAAAAACAAACTTTTTGGGCCATTTCCTACCTAAAACATTTTCTTACCTGAACAATTCACATAAACTTTCAACACCTCTGTAAATGAACTGTACATATATTTTACTGCTGAAATTAAATAGTAAATAATACTAAAATGAGGCAAAGACAATGCTTAACTATTCACTTTTGTCTCCAAAAAAAGCACACAAAAAGAGCAGTGTCTATAATAGCAGCAATGATATAAGAATGCAATGCCTGCTGTGCTGTAAATAGTCCCATTACAAGTCTTCAGAACACCCGTCATATTCCATAACTAAAAGGCTAAATTTAAACTAATGAACATTTTTGAATTGCAGAAAGAAAAATACAAATGTCTCATGTTTTCAAATGTTCATCCCTTCAGCAAAATCAAGGGCATTGCCAGACATAAACTTTGCATTTAGCAGGCTAGATTTCGATTAGTGTTTCTCACTGAGGGGAGAGTTCATCCAAAGCTGTCTAAATTAATACCAGCAGCATACTTCTGTATATAAGCTTGCAATGGGCCGGAGGGAGTAATATGATGTTAAGAGCACAAATTAAATTTTCTGGCTATGCTTGAGTACATGTGAGTCAGACATTATTGGAAATCGACAGTCCCAGTAGCAAAAAGGATGCAGGATTAGAAGATGCAAAAAGGAGCAAAGAGCCTGACTGAACTCCCCCCATAGCTTCTGTAGCACACTAAAATGGAGAAAGTATTGGCTGGTTATCATATTATCTGTTAGATTAATGATTACAGCTAATGTATGTACATGTACATATGACTTCAATGTTCAATTTACTAGAAAAAGTAAACAAATCTGATACTGAGTCTTGCCAAAAGACCCCAGTTTTTAAAACAATAAAGGAAATCAGAAAAGAGATTAACAGCAAAATGCCCATGGCTAATAATACCCTAGGGCAAGTAGATGGAAAACCGAGGAAGAGATGCATGAATCACATATTGAAGAAAAAGAAAAATTGGAACTTAAACATAATCATAAGCTTCTTCCTAGTACACCAAAGCAGGGGACCAGTCCAAACTGGGAATATAAAAGGAAGTAAGATAACTTTTAGGTGGGGGCACGTGCTGGCATTTACAGCAGAAGAGGCCTTGGCCACCCCTTTATGTCAGAATAATGATGGAAATACTGATGTGACTGACCTCCAGTTAAACCATGTAAATTTCAGAAAGGCCTAGTGGGCAGATAATGTTTTTAGTACAGCTGGAGAGAATACAGCATGAGCAAACTATGAAACAAAGGAACAGAACAGCTTCATTGCATATCCACATTCTGAATGAAGACCTGATCTGTTCTACAGGGCAAACAAATGCAAAGAACATATAATGAAGACAGTTATTAGTTTTATGGCTTTTTAGAGCACTTGTGATGAAGCTAGCAAATGGCTACATGTCAGGTGGTCATTTTCGAATGGATAGAGAAAAGCTAGTATTTTGACTATATTTCACTAGACTGGTGTAATGAAAAACATAGGAAATGTTTGTGCTCCTTGCCCAAAATGTTACAAGACAGAACTAAGACCATGGCTTAACAAACATTTGATATCCTTGTCTATTTGTTGAAGTCCTGTTTGAGAGAAAAGCAATGAGCATCAATAAGTCCATTTATACAATCAAGTAAGTGACATCAGTGTATCCTGGCAATCAATGATTATGCAACAGGATTGCCTAACACAACACCTCTTATGTAGAATTAATGCAAATTCCATAGCAAAAGAACTAGTATAGCTCATTACGAGATCAGGATTTCTAAGATATTTTTTTTACAGACAAAGGTACCCCTTTCAGTTCCAGACCAATATATGAATTTGTTTTAAAGTGAAGCAGCTTAGGACCATTGTATCCCACCCACAAACAGATGTGGAGTAGAGTGTATATAAAATATTAAAGAATATATTACAATATAATAAAACTGGATAAACATCTGCTTCCATATATTCCCTTTGTTGAAATGGAAGTGTCAAAATCCTCAAATGGATTCATACCATTTGAATTGATATAGGACAGGAATTCCCATGCCTTGACAAATGTAGCAAAAGAAACATGGACGGAAGAACAAATCTCTTTAAAAGTGTAATAGAAAATTTAAAGACACGCATGACAGCTTTAGAACTATAATGCTTAGAGTAAATGAATATATGGCAACAACAAAGGGGGCATAACAGAGAGTATACAACAATTATGCTTATCTCGGATAATTTTAACAAGGAGATAAAGTAATTACCTTAGTACCCAATGCTAAGTTCCTTGCAAAGTGGCAAAGACCTTTTGAAGCTGTCAAAAAAAACTGAAGTGATTTATAGGGTGAATCAACCAGGAAAAAGTCAAACCAGTACAGCATTTACCACTTAAATTCACTGAAGCAATAGATAGACACAAGTTTCTGTAGTACGTGCTTGCAGAAAGCCCACAAAGCATATTATTTTCATTAAAACTAGATGAGGCATTAGCAATGCCTCGAAAACAAGATATAAATGAAATTATATTTATAAATAAATGAATACATGTTTTTAAAGTTGCCTGACAGTACCACTTTAATCCAGCAAACCATGCAGAATACTAGAATCCCAATGCTAAGCAGTTAATAAAGAGGTTCAAAAATGCTCTAGCTTGGGGTTTCAGAAGAATCCCAAAATGAATAGAATAACCACAATGTATAGGTCCTTAAGTCTGATGGGTCTATAGCTAAGAAGCATACTTAAATTTGATTCATATGCCATGCAGTAAAAAGACAAAGACAAACTGACTGACAAATTCAAACGAATAAAAAAATAGTTCCAAGTGAATCACCAACACGGACAAAATCCCAACAAAATTGTATTTAGCGCTTTCGTCAGTTTGTAATGAATGGCTTCTTAAGAATACATTTAAAACCACCAAAAGTCATTTAAAAATGTGTAAAACTTAACACATGACATAACACAACCAATCAAAATAACAATCATTAAAGAACATCCCCCAAAATCTCTTTCTGAATTAAATTGAGTACGAAGGTAATTTTAAATAACTACTTATACTAAAACAGTCACTAAGGCCAGGTGGTACCTGGGCATTCAACTTTATTTGCCAACAAAGCTTCCGAAATGTCAACATGTCAGCCCATTGAACACCATGTAGGTCTTTTATCAAACCTTCCAAAACAAAAAATTTAAAATTGTGCATGGGAAAACTCTCGGTTTGTATAAAGCATTATTAATATTTCTATTTCTCATATCTCTGATGTGCTCGTAAATTCTCTCTCAATTTT
Organism: Protopterus annectens; assembly: GCF_019279795.1. Lineage (NCBI taxonomy): Eukaryota > Metazoa > Chordata > Ceratodontiformes > Protopteridae > Protopterus > Protopterus annectens. The sequence goes on along the minus strand of NC_056749.1, from coordinate 217,506,586 downwards.
CTTTCTGTTTTACCTATATAAAAAACACTACACTGGGAACATAAAGCAGCACAAACTACCCCTACTGAATTGCAGTTATAACTTCCATTAGGTTGAAAAGTTGTATGTTTAATTTTAATCTTTTCAGTGTTCAATATATGTGTACACTTTGAACAAAAACCACACCTCCTCATACCTGTCTTACCAGTAGTTTTTTGGTTACCCCATTCAAGTATATTTTTAATCGTGGGACCCCCTTCTATAAACTATATGGGGTCTATAACCAAATTAATCAAGCAAGCCATGCTGCCCACAAAAAAATCTGCCATTTTTTAGTCAAAATGTCATAGATAAACTGATGGTGACTAGTGAATCTAGTAATAAACAAACAACAGTATTCGCTACTGTTTTTACTCATCATGGTAACCAAGTCTGCTTTATTTAAGTTACTATTCTCTGGTTTATTGTTTAATAAAGGAAAAATGACCCCATTTTTGCCTTTTCAACAGAATCTTATTTTTGGCTTTGTCCATTAAATTTAGTGGATATTCTCTGGACATAAACATTTCCGTAAGAACTTCACATTGTTTTTTAAAATCAATGTCATTCGGAACCATACGTGCTAATCTAATAAACTGGACTTTAACTATACCCTTTTTAATGTACTTAGGGTGACTACTATGGTAATGTAGAAGACTGTTGC